>NW_019245657.1:36420-81165 GCF_002742605.1 Olea europaea var. sylvestris
AGGGTAAGGGTAAGGGTAAGGGAAATGTGCCTGGTTTGAGGTTGAGATTGCATCCAAAAATGGGTCGCTTGAATCGCCTGACGCGGTTGATGCTATTGCTTTTGGACCAACTGGTGGTGGATGATTGTGTGTTCCTTCATACGTTGTGATGAGTATCGACATGTCCTCCAAACATCTTTGGACCTAATATCATGTCAATTGCATTACTCAACGTCTAAAAGGTCAATTATATTAGAAGTATGTTGTTTGATATAATATAAGCAAAACAAGAAAATGTTAAAAATTTCGAGGGGAAATTAAATTTTTCGTTACCTGCTTTCTTACTGGGCATCCAGGAGCTACGGTGCAACGATAATATGCTCTTGGGAAAGGATTTCCTTTAGCAGTCTTTTGACCATACTTTCTCCATTGACATCCATCATTCATCTAATATATATATGTTTATAAATAAATTTTAAGTCTTGAATCTTGTAAAACTCAATAAAACAAGCCCATAAACACAACTTATGTCAAAAACTGATCTCTAGTCCTTACTAAGTAAAGAGATAAAAAAAAATGAAATTGAAAACAAGAAAAAATACAGATTCAAAGTGGTTCACCCTCAACTTAGGGGTCAACTAGATAATTGTGCAGAACGATTAGGCTCTACATACATATATAGAGAAAGAGCGAAACTCACTGTGGCGGTTTCACATCTGGCTCTGACTGAAACCCTAGATTTTCTACGGGATGGAGATGTAACATGGCTTGTAATTCCAGGCAAGGTGCTGCTTCCATGTAGCTTACCTTGTATCCATGTAGTCAATCCCTCTCTATCTTCCTTTTTCTCCCTTTGCTCATCTTCTGCCTCTACTTTTTTTTCACTGCTCTTCAGTGTCAATGACAACCCTAATTCAGTATTATCACTCACGTCATCTTCCCGTCTTAATGGTGACAACAGCGTTTGATTCTTGATATCAAATATCTTTGGAATTCTATTTGTCTCTTGATCACTCGGCTCATCATTTCCATTCAGTGAAAAGAAAATTTTGGGATCCTAAAACAAATAATCAATGAAATGTCAAATAAAAAAGCTATAATTATCATAGACTGAAAATCAAAAAGGATAAGTAGTTGTATAATATGATTAGGCTCAAGTTTACCTTCTTTTGGTTATTTTTTTGGATCATATTAACTTTGATTTGTAGATCATAATAATCCTTCATAGTTTGTTCTACCGAGCTCCTTAATATCTTATTCTCCTCCTTCATCTGATTCATCTTCATCTGTAAAATGGGCAGCTAACAGAATATTACAGTTTGATTAGTCATTGCTTTAAAACGAAGGCCATGCGTATAATTATTTAAATACACAGACAAATTCTATACCTTATCCCTCTTCGAGTCAACCGATGAGTAATATTCAATGGATTTCTGATCATCGCCAACTATAATTTCTTGGGATTTTTCTTTCAATTTGTTTTCGAGCAGAAATTCATTTCCTGCTCGATTCTTCTGCAATTGAGGCGGCTGTTCATCGGTTTTTGCTTCTTCTTGTGAATCTAGCTTAAGGGATAGATCAATTTTCATTTCCCGATCAGTTTCTTCTTCAAGTTTTTCCATGTAGAAATACAAAAATTGATGGTACCGTCATACCGAAGTCAATTCATCTGTCTCAAATTTATAAGTAGAATGTATCTAAGTTTTGACTTTAATCTTGATCCTTAATTAACTCAATTTATCATAAGCTACTTAGAATAATTTGTGTGTATGTATGTATATGACCATAGCATTGCCATTGGGCGCACTCTTTATATTTTATTGTTACTGTGAAAGAGTAGCGCTATTCATAGTGAGTACTATCAGTAGTTCTCGTACGTAGCATATATATGACAGTTTATTATTTGATTCATTATCACGCGGTAGTGCCAGAATCATTGACATAATGTTTACATAATGCCACGTGGTGCTCTATCATCGGACTATTTAAAACATAATCATCTTTTTCATCAAATTATTTTTCGTCACATAAGATTCTGTCAACCCATATGTCATAATTTTTTTAGCAATATGCTTAATCCTTTGATATATGAGACAATAAAAAACAACCACATTAATTCATCAAATAATAAAGTGGGAGACTATCGAAAGTCTTCACTGTAAATAGCATTATTTATTGTGAAATAAATATGGTGCCCCCACAAAACTTGTAGATACCTCTAAGGCAACCTAAAATTGCCTCTAAGCCCTTCCTCCATCATCGCTTGACTAGGTTGACTGTATTCATTTTTCAATTGCGCCAGATTTATTAATATAAGCTACTGACTACCTTGTCGCGAGAGAGAGAGAGAGAGTGCCTGAATCGAACTCCCAAATTTCTTTTAATGCTTTTTTTTAAATTCATTTTTTTCAAACTCATTTTTAATCACATATTCTCTTACTAACAAAATAATTTGACATGTAAATCCAACACTTTTCCAAGTTTTAAAATGCATATATATTCTTAAAAAAAAAAAAAATCACTTTTTACAAATTTATTCTCTAAAAATAGGCTCAAACATGGAATTAATTTCACTTATTTACATTGTTTTGGTTATTTGGTTAGAAAAAGTGAGGCAAATTATTGAGGATATATCTCTATATTTTGCCAAATACTTTCGAGTGTTTTTTGGCATTTGAGTTATGAAATATTAATTATTTTTCACATATTTTTGCTAATTCAGATAGTCAATTATGGATATGAGAGAGTTGTATTTGTTGAATGGAACTCTTAAAAAAGAATTTTATTGTTAAGCGTCATTTGAGATCCGATCGTGAACTCATTACATTGTGGTCAGGGACGGAGCCAAGGGACTACACACACACACACTACACTGATATATAGAAAAGAAATCCTGAAACATGGAATTGGACTCCTTGTAAGCGCGTACAGACAGCTCTTGTTCCCTGGCCTGTTGGGGCAAATCCCGAGATTTACCTCCCTCACAAAGCTCTAAGAGTGGGGCGGTGGAGGCTCTCAAGGTTGGAGTTCAACCTTTTTTTTTAGAAAAGAAAAAACTAAGTGAGCCCCTCTCCCTACAACCCTAACTAGGGAATAACTAGGTTGAGTTTAGAACGTTGGGTACGAGACCTCCCTCCAAAGTCCAACCCTTGTTTTCTTAGTATCAAATTTAGTTATTTAATTGCAAGAAAAAAATGGAAAATTAAGATTTATTATTTCTTATAATAATAGTAATCTTCATGCTAAAATCTGAAGATTATTGTTTTGAAACCCTATTTTACACAAGGTTACTCTGGTATTTTGACTTGATATAGATTTTTTAAAGAAAAAATGTCAATTCCTTACAGAATATGAACCCTGTACGAAATCAAGAACTTTTGGGATCAGATCAGGAAATTGTCAACTGTAAGACCTTAATTTAATGCACCCTTTTCCACTTATACTTCTTAATTATATTTTGTTATACTTTTCCACCACTTCCCACGTTAATTTAGATTTTTTAATTAATTAAATTAATTAGATAATTAATCTCAGGTCAATATATAGTCTAATAAAGACAAGTTAAGAGTTTGTTTAGAAGTTAATACCTGTGTTGAAACTTGAAAGGTAATTTCAGATTCAAACAAAGATTGTCACGGTTAGAAGAGCACGGTGTAAGAATCGAGGGTAAATTCCATTCGAATAAAGTGTATTTTTACTTAGTTTCAATCAACTGTAATTTCTTTTTTTCAATCGAGTAATTGTAATTTAATTTAATTTCAATCGACTAATTGTACTTTAGTTTGATTTTCATCCAATAACTAAATTTTAACTTCATTTCACGGGTGAAAATTGATGACATGATAGTTAAAAAATTATCGTCATCACATATATCCAATAGTGGCGACGTGGAATAAGAACAATTTCAATGAAATAAATTATGACAATCATTGATTGATTATCATGTCCTTGATTTCGTCGATTCAAGTGATAGAATTGGAAGGAATTACTCAATTGAAATAAAATTAAAAAGTAGCTACTCAATTGATCAAAATTGAATTTCAGTTACGTGAATGAAATCAAGCAAAAGTATAGTTTCTGTGAACAAAATTTACCCTAAGAATCCAATTCAATCAGTCGATTTAACCAAGAAATTCGAAAACAATCCAAAATCATACATAGTTATATATAAACCTAAATTTTAAAACTATTAACTGATGAGTACTTTAATACATAACTATATTTTTACTTTTATCTATTTATTACTTATTCTTACCACTGATTCAATCATTTGATTCTTTACCATTTTCAACTCTATCCGAGTGAATTTATTATGTTTGTAAATATAACAAGAGATTATAAGGCACAATATGAAGTAGAATTCTCTACATAAGAGACAAAAATTAATTTGGCATAGGAATGAAGAATTTATCATATATGGAGAAAAAATATAAAGTATTGTGTTTCTAACTTATGTAATTGTTCTAACTTTTAAAGAAGAGCTAACTATATATATGAATATGCTAAAACCTTAATACAAGTCCTAAAAATAAAAGGAGTATCAAAAATCACATGAATAAAGAAAATAATCTTGAGCCGAACAAGCATGGCGCTTGAGACTGAGGCTCGAGTGGCAAGTGCGCCACTTGAGTGGTGGACATGCGGTAGGTGGGCGACAGGTCTTTGTTGAAAATTCCGTCCTGTTGCTCAAGCAGTAAACTAGTGGCAATGCAATGTCTTTTCCTTCTTGTTCCATATTTTGACCTTTTTGTGGCTCAATTCAACAAATTCACAAATAACCAATAGAATTTAGGTTAAATGTCAAATTTGAACCAAATTTCGATGCAATGAACGAACTTTGAAACTCTTCACCTGGAGACAGATTTCATTGTAAGGCAAAAATTGAACTCTTTTACAAAAACATCGACCGAACTCTCTAACATACAAAATTCTCCATGGCTTCCACAAAATCCAACTAGGATAATTGAATCCAAGTATTGCTTAGCAAAATTACTTTGAATTCTCAAAATTTGTACGAATTATCAATACGAGCAACAAAATCACAAAATAAATCCACGCCCCTGAAACAGAATCAACATCACAAAATGCTTTTATATAAGACTTTTCATTAAACTCGACACCTTCAGCCGCATTTCAACCATGCACAACTAAATCAATTTTTCCGTACCTATGTGGAGGCCTAAAATTTCTTCTAAATATGTCTCTAGCAATTGAATACGATGATATCATTGGTGGTGGTTGCAAAATGGCATTATCCATAACTTCTAAACTCGATTAAGAAGTATTCTCCAACACGAATCTTGAACCAAACTCCACCGATACTGTCCCAAACTATATATTCACCAAAGTACTAAACCTCTAGTAACTGATCTTCAAAGATCATGAAAAACCTTGCAAGACGTACAACTGAGACCTCCACTCCCCCTCTAATAACAACATGGGTACCTTTTTTAGAACTCCACCTTCACCAATGAACTTGTACTCTTTTGAAATCAAAAGTAGTTAGTGAGATAAAATTTCTCTTTAAATCTGAACATGTCTTACTACATCAAGTTCTTTAATCGTCTTATCCAACATCTTAAGTCCGATCCTTTTAATACTAGCTACCTTATAGGGTAAATTATTGCCCATTACCACGATACTGTTCAAAAAGCTTCATATATTGTAAACATATCTCAATTGGGACACTCTTGGACCAGGCGAGCGACACTCTCACAGTAACTAGCAGCAAGTTTGCCGCTAGAGCGATAGGCGGGCGATAGCTCCGCTAAAAACTTCATCCTACCACTCGAGCGTTGAGCCAATAATGACAATGCTTCATAGTCCATATTTTGACATCTTCAAAGTCCAACTCAACAAATTCACAAAAGCTCAAGGGAATTTTGGTCAAACTTTAGCATAAAGCATCTAATGCACCATTTGTGGCGTGTCCATGTCTTGTCGATCTATAGTGTAGTATTTGGATGTTGCATAAAATTGCAATATAAAAGAATGAATTGGTGTTTGAATAAGTCAATATTTCATTCTTATTTCAAAGTGGGGTTCTTACTCACCAAGTATATAATCTTCTAATTCATTTTTGTGAAAGATGTTAATTGCTTAATGTTTTATATGATTAATCAGCTCGTTAACACCTTAGTTAAAGCACGAGAGTAACTCATAATGGTCCTACAAATTTGGCTAAAAACCCTTTAATATTTCAAATATAATTCCTCTAGAGATGACCATACTACCTAATGGTAGATTTTGCTTTATGCTGGAACAACGTTGTATAATTTCTCGATTCCAACTTGCAAATGGCCAAATTTTAGGTAGAGATTGAATTTAATTTTTGGCACGTAATATTGGTTAAATTACTCTCCCTCTCTCTCTCTCTCTCTCTACACACACACACACATACATGAAAAATTTCTCCATCTATATTTTTGGTAGAATTTGATCGACAAACTCCAAATTTGACAGTTGTGGGGTTTTATGTAAAACACAAATATCTTTCAAATATGTTTTTGCATATCAATTGCCACTCGAAACATGAAAGAGTTTCTCCCCATTATTCGAAACATCAAATTTATTCAAAAAGTTGGAAAAAGCAGCAGAGAAGTTCAATAATACATCAAACTTTCTCATTTTGAATCATCATGATGTAACAACGTCACATTGCAAAAATGGTACTCTAATTTCATGTGTTTATACAAATGTCAAAGCTTGATTTTCAGACATGTCACTTCAGATATTCCATGTCAAGGAATTCTTGCACAATTATTGATTCCGTTTGTCCAAAACTTGTCTGCCTTCATGTCACTAATAAGAACATGGTCAAAGTTTTNAGGAATTCTTGCACAATTATTGATTCCGTTTGTCCAAAACTTGTCTGCCTTCATGTCACTAATAAGAACATGGTCAAAGTTTTGAATTGTATTTACTAGAATATTTTCAAAAGACTCCAAATAAATGATACTTCAGATTTTAAAGAATTAATGTTTAATAAAAAACTCCAAAAGACTCTATTTATTTAAAAATAAGTCAAACTCACTCTATATTCTAACATTATAATGATTGCATTTAATAAACTATAAATTTTAATAATCCACCTCTTAAATTATTCAACAAATATTTCATGAAAAAAGCAAAAGAAAGAGCCAAAAGAAAGATTAGTGAGCTGCAAAAAAATATTTTTACTCACTAAATTTAAATATTTTCTCTATTATGTGTAAAACGTTCTTTATAATTAAATAAAGAGTTTTTTTTAAGGATATTCAAATTTCTAACGAAATTTCCCGCTAACAGATCAGATTTATAAACATTGAGAAATTTATTTGTTGAAATATAAAACTAAAATATGATGTTTCACGTTTAAATCATATTAATAGGTTACACACAGTTTTTTTTTTTTTAGTTTGGTAGTCGGAATTTAAACCGACTCTTTCACTTGTGAATAAATTTACTTACAAGTGAACTTTGTTAAACTTACCAAAAATTTTCTCCACTTTTGAATATGATTATTTTTACATGAGACTAGCCTCTATTAGATTTTGCTAAAAGACAATTTTTAATAGATTTTAATAAAAGTTGATGAAATATATAGTTTAAAAGTTGATAAAATTTGTGAATCCCACAAAATCTGTGATTAAAATTGATTGTTGACTTTGCCGTGAATTTTTATAAACCTTTTAACTAAATTAAACGGAGCTATATTTCTATTTTTGTTTGACGAGTTTTTGTCACTATATTTCTATTTTTGTTTGGAGTTTTTGTCACTATGACGTATCCAATTTATCTCAATAAATGTGTAAATTTTGAGTCAATTTTTGCTTCTTTATAGTAAATATCGCGATGTTAAAGAAAAATGATAATTGTGAGAGATAATGAAGTAACTTCATTTATTCTTCTTTATAGTCAATTTCAAGACCAAATAAAAGAGAGCAGTTTTGATAATTGACTCGCAATCTTAACGGACATTTTTAAATTTAGCTGTCTAACTTGCTGTCCACACAACGATTCATTAACACCTCACTTTAAATTAATATTTCCAACTTTATTCTAACTATCACTTGTGCTTAAAAATATATATATAATGATGTGTTAATGAATCATTGATGAATAATCAATTTTGGAGAGCAAATCCTAACTCATTAGTAGAATGAGTTAGATTTTAAAATAGGAAAGAAGATTGGAACTAACTTGATATAATACGACGATTTTTCTAGGATATAATTATATTATATAATTGGCCATAAAAACAAAAACATATTCAAGAAAAAAATCATGTAACCAACTTCAAATTTATTAAAAATAAAACAAGTTTAAACGACAGAAAATTGATTCAATTTGTTTGACATTTTCTATAGTATGTTTGGTTCCAATATCAATATCTATCAACAACAAACAAGCTCAATAATCACATAATGTACAATATGCCAACTATTATCAAACATTATATTTATCCTACACACATATACATGCGCACTTGGATAACATAAAGTAGTATAACCCTTTATCAATGCGATATTTATTTTAAGTTGGGGAATTTGAGGACTCAACCATTTGGATTGATAACAAATAGAAAAATGAGGCCATAAATTATTCAGTTACCAAACACTAGTGTCATTAATTTCTTCTAACCAGGACCCTCTCACCTCTCAATCCACATTGTGCCTCTAGTATACTAGCCTTCCACCCTGTACCCTTGGAGGCATAACCTGCGATTTACCTCCCTCACGATACTCCAGGATAGGGGCGGTGGGGGACCCTTAAGGTTGGGGTTCAACCTTTTTTTTTTTTTTATACTAATGACTACATTTCTAGAAATAATTCCTACATAAGACAAGCCTAGTCTGAAAAAAAAATAAAAAAGAAACCATGGTCTTTATTTTCGGCATGATGGTCAATTTCACTTTTCTTCTCTTTTAATTGAGTTTTATGAATTCCAAAATTTGGATATAATTTATTAGGTATTTCTTTAAAAGTCAAAACGACTTGATTAAAGAGAGAGATAATATTTGCTAGTTTAAATCATGTTATTAACTCAACAAAACATTGAATCGCATGACTTAAAACATAGCTAAAGAACAAAAGTAGGTGATTTATCATTTGCTATCTCGCATAGATACCGTTCAATTACTAAGTATACTCAATATGTTGAAATGTCTAATAAAATATTAATAAATAATATCACATATACCTCTGATACTATCATTGGTAATAATCTTATTTAGTTGGACATATCAAACATTTTAACAGTATGGACATGTTCAATTAAACTCGACTTAGTATGATAAAACATAGTCGGAATAGAAATTCTTCATCTAGATTGATTACGTTAAACGTAATAGTAAATGCTCAGAAAATAACAGACACATTTGTAGGTTTTTTTATGCAGTCACTAATGCATGTTTAGACTATTATTATCCTACTTATTCACTTTTTCTTTTTCTTTTTCTTTTTCTTTTGCATTTAATTTTTATTTTAAATAATTTCAATGAGTATAGAGATTATAATTTATACATTGTTTGATGACGTAGTAGCGAATAATTTTAAAAAATAGGGAAGAACTTTAGTTTTTTTACTTGAAATGTATAACCAGTATCCTACCGAAGTAGGTCACGATAGGTACGCTTTGCTCCCGCTTTCAAAAAATATATTAAAATTTAAAAAAAATTATAATAAGTAATTAATTCATTTTAACTCTAATGAATATTGGTGGTCTACGTTCCAAGTAGTTATTTTTTACTGCATCGACTATTAGAAGTAATGTTGATTTACACGCAGAGTTATTTCTAGAAAGAAATAATGGCAGCTGATCTGCTAACACTATTGTGCCTTTGAATATTGTAATAAGATTGAATATTTTCCCGCTTCATTATTTATAATCATTTCTTTTGTTCCATCAAATTCTTAAATTCAAGATATCTCCCGAGATAACAAAGCATTTCCTCAATGTGTTGGTGGACCAACTCATCAAATTTCCAGCAAAAAAGAATCCATACACTTGATATTCTTTGATTATTAACAGCATTTCAAAAGCGTCCAAATCAATGAAAGTCATAGTCAATGCAAAATTTGACATTTCGAACAATGCCTTGAAAATTTAGATAAAAGGTGACAGAATTTCAATTATGTCTTTCTCACTAATAATCATCCAAAGGTATACAAAGTCAAGAAACTTCATTGAAGAATTTCAAGTGTTCATGCACACTAGACTTGATTTTCATAAAGGTGGTTTGATGATATGAATTAAACTAGTTGTACATCCTTGACTGACATCAAGAATGACCCCCTAGGTGGAAGGAATCTGGACAGCGATGAGATAGATGTATTTAAAATTAATGATGTAGATTGCTGCTATATAAAAGAGTGTAAACTTATTATCAACCATGATATACATATAACATGATTGGATATGATATATATTCTAAGTCAAATCAGGAGCAAGACATGTCTTGCAAAACCTTTGTTTTCATTAATTTGTCCGAGAGTCATGCTAGTAGTCTTATCGTGTGCACCATGATAGGACAGAATTATTCTTTTTAATCATGTAAAATGTCTTATTTGCTTCGGCTCATTAACACATTCTTTTATTAAATGTTTAGGTTTTTTCTGCTCTAACTAGGTGACAGTAATAACTTTAGATTTTGTTTATTTCATTTTATCTAAAGAGAAATTTGGCTTTTCCGTTCCCAACCTTTGCAAAATATAATAAATCTACTCAACCTTTTTTTAGCATAAAATTCCATGTATATTGTCCATTGAATGGCAGATTTGTTATTATCTTTAAGAACCCAAAAAAAGAAAGTAGTAAATCAACAACAAAAAATAAGGAAGAAAACTACAAAAGGAGTCTCATACTTTTCAAAGAGTGAAAATAAATCCAACTTAAGACCGTTAAATACATATTAAAAAATATATATATATAATTTCATTTTCCCCAATCAAACTCATTGATTCAAATAAACGTTTGTTCAGAGCATCCCCATTAACGATATCCATCATAGGTGGTACAATTTCATCGAAATATGTTGGTAATTAAAGTAAAATAAAGCTAATATGATGTACAATGGCACTCTATATTTCTAGACATAGCAATAAATGTAATACAACTAGCGCAATATTCACAAACGATAATTTAATAGACTTGAGTATTTATATTGTGAGTATGAACCAACTTTTGTTGAACCTTTAAAGTTTTCCACTTTTTTCAAAATTTATATTTCCAGTGTAAAGATTATACATGAAGATATGAAAAAATTATCAGATTATTTTTCATTATGTGAAATTATTTTCCTTAATAATTGAATAATTCATTCCTCTCTTTTCTTTTAGAGTTATTTGTAGTTCTATAAATATGGTCTTCTACTTTGTAATAATGACATAAATTTATAGATATATTTATAATATTCTAACATGATCGATATCATAGCAAATTTGTTCTTGGATTAATCTTGCGATTGTTTTCGTTCTCAGGCGAGTGAGGCCTTATGCCGCTCGGCTAAAAATCTTTATATTGCTCCGAAGAACTTTACCTTCTACCTCACTCTAAAATTATGGTTCTACGCGAAATTGAAAATCTAAAATTATGGTTTCAAATTGCAAATCCTAAAGTCCAAATCAAGAAACCTTAGAGCCCACATCAAATTGCAAATCTTAATCCCTTGTTTTGGGGAAAAAATAAAGTAAAATAAAATAAAATCAGTCGCAAATGAGTGAAGCCATATTTGAAGCGGTCAAATTTGACTGCTTGTTGCAACCTAGTTTTCTGGCTGTTTCTTGCTATTGTGATACAGTTTCTTCCTTATTTTCTGGTCATTGTTGGATGTTGTTCCATCAGAAGCTGTTGTGAATTGAAAAGGGCGATTGTTCAACTTCTGTCATGTATCTATTAAGGGCTTTTCCGTTAGATTATGCTTCAATTCCACTAAGACGTCACTGAATTATGATTGTTGTCGGCCTTTCAAGTTTGAATTAGGGTATTATGGTTCTTGCAGGATTTCTGCTTTGAGTATTTTTCAATTTTTCCGTAGAATTGCATGTTTACCCATGAACTTTTTCATATGTGCATGTTTGTCCTTAATTTTTCAAATTTATGCAAGTTAATCATATTACTTTAAAATCAAATTTAATTTCATCACATTTTCTAAGTCTCTTAATACTCCTGGATTCTTGATATTAGGTTCTTTGGCTCCATATTTGAGTTGATTAGGGGTAATCCCATGGATATTTAGAACATTAATTTTCCTATTCGTGGAATGTGATCCTCAAGTCTTGATGATGATCATGGTGGATAATGATTTTCTTTTACACCAACTTCTAGTTCAGGGCCGGGCGTAGACTTTTTGTGCTGTGAGGGCTAAAATTAAAGTGTTATTTAATATATATATATATATATATATATATATATATATATATATAATATTAATGAAAATAAGTTAATACACATTTTGATACTTTGAAAACATTTCATAATTATATCATTATAAATATTGTTAAATGAATTTTGCTACTTATATAGTTTTGTTTACCATTCAGTTGATAAATGTTGAGCTGATAGCGAGAAAATTAAATTGAATATAGGAAGTAAGTGAAATTTAAATTTAATGCAAAAATAATTCGAAAGTAATTCAAATTATATTTAATCTGTAAAGATCATAAAATCTTTGACATTATACTCCATATAAAATTTCTTAATAAAATGATGCAATTATATTGAAAAATTTATCGTGCAAAGATAATAAACGTTAATGAGATAATTGAATTTTTTTTAAAGAAAATACGAGTTAGACGTCACTTTTAAGACTTATGTTTGACATATTTAATTATTTTCGATATTCGTTTGGACCATTCAATATAATTACCATGTAGTTCTCGAAATAAGCTTCTAAATGACGTAGGTGATTTGTAGATTCGGATAGTATACAATCATCGACGAATTTTGAAAATTATCATATTATCGAAATATTAGTTTGGAACTTTTTATTTTGATGCGTCATAACTTTTGCTACTACTAATCATTTTGAACACTATTAACGAGCAAAAAACAATGCCATGAGCACTTTAAAATGTATTAAGAATGCAATGTTTTTTACTTCATTTGGCATCCCATAATGAATGAGTCAAAGTATAATCAAAACAACTATTTTCTAGAAAAAAAAATGCTCAAAAATTTTGTAGGGTCATTTGACCCGATGTGGGTCCGTCCCCTATTCTAGTTCATGGCTTAGTCGACATGCAACATAAATGCAATTTTGAAGTACCATTTAAGTCTTGAAACTTTGATTTGCTTGATGTCTTGGAAAGGACGATTTGTTATAATCAATTTAATTTTCAAACTCAATTTAATTTTTTTTTAACTCCATAGTGAGATTGAGGGAGATGTTAAAATATGAAAAGATTATAAGATTGTTATTCATAATAGCTTTCTAATTGTGTGAAATTATTTTCCTTAATGATTTTCAAACAATCTTTTCTTTCTTTACTATTTTGAGAGACACTTGTAGTCCTATACATAAGGAGTTCTACTCTTTAATAGTGACACGTGTTAGAATATAGACTTAGGGTAATTAGTACATAACGTTCCTACCTTTTAATATTATTGTGTAAAACGTTTTTACCTTTTATTTTTTAGCATTTTCACTCTTAATTATACCTTTGATTGCTCAAATAGTCATTCCGTCCATATTCTGTCAATTTCTCTATTAACCAAAAAAAATCAATTTGACCACATTTTTAAAGGGCGGATTGATAACTTTATATTTATTGCATTAAACTATCAAAATAATTAAATTTTAAAACTAAAAATTCAAAAATAAAATAAAATTGATTTTTCTCTTTATCACCCCCATCCATCCGCAGGCCAACCCAAATCAATCATTCCACCCATCTCTCACCACCAATGCCAACGCAAATCACTGACGTGTGCGCACAGGAGGGGTGCAAATCTCGGACTGAAATAGCTTTCGGATCTTGAACTTGGGTGCGGGCGCGACCTGCGCATAAAAATGTCGGACCAAACAAGGCAAAATTTGCCCCTTCGGAGAGCCCACGTTTTGCAATTTTTTTTGCTTTCTCCAATGACTTTTGAGTTTTTGAAACTGTAAAAACTCCAATGGATTCCCAATGGTCATAATGTTAATGGGCAGTATGCCTATAAAAAGGCTCATTCTCCAGCAACCTAACACACTCGAAAATCTCACCAACATTCTTGCATACACAGTTTCTTCTTTTCTGCATTTCTTGTCCAGTAAGATCTTGTTCTTGTGGTGATATTGTTCAGAGACTAGATCAATTCGCCAGAGTAGTGTCTGCGGTACTCAGATTCTACTATATACCGTTGTATCATGGGAAACAGACGCTCGAATTAAAACTCAAGCACGTACGGTGAGAGGACGAATCTGTTTTAAGGACACTGTGTTTACACAGGCCTCGGGTTAAAAATTTATATGAAGTTATAAGCATGTCGTTAAATTTTATTTTGTTTTCTGAAATTTCTGTTAATTTTTAGTTTTCCTGTTTAGATTTATTAAATTAACGTGTTTTACATAACTTAATATAATTTAGTTCTAAATTAGATTAATATATTGTGGTTTATGATAATTTAATTTATTGTGTAATTAACTAATATTATAAATCGGTATGAGAAAACTCGGTATCATTCCACCAACATAATTTTCAACAAATTTAAAACAGATTCTATACAGATCGGTAGTAAATAAATTTTATTTTATTTTATTGAAATAAACAAGTTGTTTATTAGAAACTAATATTTGTTTCATTTTCAGAAATGGCTACCGAACCAACCAACATGGATGTGACCCAAACTGCTCTTGCTGGAAATCAGGATACGAGCTCTACTTTAGCTCAAGGGCCAAGCTTCGTTATGACATAGACTGTGGCTAAGTTGTCAAGTCATGTTGTGAGTCAAACTATGGCTCCAACTCTGCCGATTAATCATGGAGAAAAATCGGAGAAATTCAATAGCTTGAATTTCAAGAGGTGGTAGCAGAAAATGATATTTTATCTGACTACCTTGAATCTTGCGAGATTCTTGACTGAGACTACTCCAAAACTCAATGAGGGTGAAGGAGATGTGCAAGCAGTTAGTGCACTTGATGCGTGGAAACATTCGGACTTCTTGTGCCGAAACTATATTATGAACAGCTTAGCAGATTTGTTGTACAATGTGTATAGTACTATGAAAACTGCTAAGGAGTTATGGGAGTCTTTGGATCGAAAATATAAAACTGAGGATGTTGGAGCTAAAAAGTTCATTGTCGGCAGGTTCCTAGACTATAAGATGGTGGACTCCAAAACAGTTATCAGTCAAATGCAAAAACTCCAAGTGATTCTTCATGAGATTCATGCCAAAGGGATGAGTTTTAGTGAAACTTTTCAAGTGGCTGCAATTATTGAAAAATTGCCCCCCGCGTGGAAAGATTTCAAGAATTATCTGAAACACAAACGAAAGGAAATGAACGTTGAAGAACTAATTGTTAGACTTCGAATTGAAGAACACAATAAAAGTTCCAAAAAGAAGTGGTTCAATCCTGGTGTGGCTAAAACCAATGTTGTAGAGCATGGTCAAAGTAGTAAGACCCACAAAAACAAGTTTGGGCCATCCGGTGGCAAAGGGACAAAGCTAGGACTGAAAGGTGAAATTTCTAAGAAGAAATTTCAAGGAAAATGCTCCAATTGTGACAAAGTAAGCCACAAGTCTTCGAAGTGCAGATTGCCAAAGAAGAAGAAGAAAGAAGCAAATATGGTTGACTACATGGCACATGATGTGTCTGAAATCAATCTCGCAGCCTTAAATTCTGAAGTGAACATGGTGAGTTCAAACCCAAAAGAATGGTGAATTGAAACCGGTGCTACGAGACTCGTGTGCTCTGATAAAGAGTTATTTGCTATATTCGAAGCAATTGAGAATGGAGAGAAGTTGTTCATGGGAAATTCAGCAACTTCTGTGATCAAGGGTCAAGGAAAGGTTGTTCTGAAGATGACCTCGGGAAAAGAGCTGACTCTTAACAATGTGTTGTATGTGTCGAAAATTCGCAAGAACCTAGTGTCCGGGTCGTTTTTGAATAAGTATGGTTTTCGCATTGTATTTGAGTCAGACAAAGTTATTTTGTCTAAAAGTGGAATGTTTCTCGAAAAAGGTTATGTTTTCGACTGTATGTTCAAATTGAATGTAATGGTTGTTAAACCAAAAATGAATAAAGTAAACTCTTTTGCTTACTTGCTCGAGTCTTCCAATCTATGACATGGTACACTAGAACATGTTAACTATGATACTTTACGTAGACTAGTTAACTTGAATTGTATACCCGAGTTCCACATTGATTCCAAATATAAGTGTGAAACTTGTGTTGAGACAAAATTGACAAAGTCATCCTTTAAATCAATCGAACGAAATACAGAATCACTTGATTTAATTCACAGTAATATACGTGATTTAAAATTTGTACAAATAAGAGGCGGCAACAAGTATTTCATTACTTTTGTCGACGATAGTACTAAATACTGTTATGTGTATTTGCTCAAAAGTAAGGATGAAGCTATAGAGAAATATATTCTCTATAAGAATGAAGTTGAAACGCAACTCAGTAAGAAAGTTAAGGTGTTGAGAAGCGATCGAGGTGATGAGTATGAAGCACCGTTTGCTGAATTCTGTGCGCAACACGTAATCGTACATGAAACCATTGCAACTTACTCACCGCAACAAAATGGTGTTGCTGAACGTAAAAATCGTATGTTAAAGGAAATAATGAATGCAATGCTAGTAAGTTCTGGGTTACCTCAGAACATGTGGGGGGAAGCTTGTTATCAGCAAATTACCTTTTAAATGAGATCCCCAAAAAGTAAATGGAAAAGACTCCTTATGAATTATGAAAAGGAAGAAAGTCTTCCTATAAATACTTACGAGTGTGGGGGTATCTTGCTAAAGTGGCTATCCTAACATCAAAGAAGGTAAAGATAGGCCCAAAAACTATAGATTGCATCTTCATTAGCTATGCACATAATAGTAGTGTTTATCGATTTCTTGTGTATGATTCTAAAATCCCAGAGATGCACAAAAACACGATAATGGAATCAAGAAAAGCTTCATTCTTTGAACATGTATTCCCATACAAGTCTAAAGAGGAAGTAAGCTCTTCTAAATGGACATATGAGACTATGGCTGAAAATAGTCAAGACCAAGAGTTAGAAGAGGAAATTGAGATTGAACCAAGATGTAGCAAAAGGGAAAGGACAGAAAAATCTTATAGTCCTGATTTTCTGACCTATATGTTAGAAAGTGAACCTCAAAACAATCAAGAAGCTGTGAACTCATCAGAAGAACCTCAATGGAAAGATGCTATTAAAAGTGAAATAGATTCCATATTGCAAAATTATACATGGGAGCTAGTAGATCTTCCTCCAAGAAGTAAACCACTGCAAATGGATTTTCAAAAACAAAATGAAAGCAAATGGAACTATCGAAAAGTACAAGGCCATGTTAGTAATAAAAGGTTACAGACAACGCGAAGACCTCGATTACTTTGATACATATTCTCCAGTAACAAGAATAACATTTATTAGGATCACACTTGAGATCGCCGTTCTACGAAATCTTGAAGTATATCAAATGGATATTAAAACTGCATTTTTGAATGGAGATTTAGATGAAGAAATCTATATGGAACAACCTGAGGGATTTTCATCACCAGGACAGGAAAAAAAGTCTGCAAATTGGTGAAATCATTGTATGGCTTGAAACAAGCTCCAAAACAGTGGCACGAAAAATTTGACAATGTCATGATGGAATGTGGATTTAAAATCAACGAGTGTGATAAATGTGTTTATGTTAAAAACACTGAAAATGGTTATGTCATTTTATGTCTTTACGTTGATGACTTGCTTATTGTTGGTAGTAACGATAAGATGGTCAAATCCACTAAAAATCTGTTAAATTCGAGATTTGACATGAAAGATATGAGATTAGCTGATGTTATACTTGGAATTAAAATTTCACGAACATCAGATGGGATCATTCTAAGCCAGTCACAATATGTGAGCAAAATTTTAGAAATGTTTAGTAAGGATGATTCCGGGATAGCTAAAACACTGATAGATACAAGTCAGCATCTATCCAAAAATAAAGGTGAAAGTATTTCTCAAGTAGAATACTCGAGAATTATTGGAAGTCTGATGTATTGGAAGTCTGATGTACTTGATGAGTTGTATAAGACCAGACATAGCCTACACAGTTAGTAAATAGAGTAGATACACGAGTAATCCAGGAGTTGATCACTGGAGAGAAATAATAAGAGTACTGAGATACCTTAGATATACTCGTAATTTTGGACTGCATTATACCAGATATCCAACAGTCATTGAAGGATACAATGATGCTAATTGGATATCTGATATAAAAGACTTAAGGTCCACTAGTGGATTTGTATTCACATTAGGAGGTGCTGCCATATCGTGGAAATCCTCTAAGCAAACGGTTATAGCCAGATCTACGATGGAATCTGAGTTTATAGCTCTAGATAAATGCGGTGAAGAGGCCGAATGGTTACATAACTTCTTAGAAGATATTCCAAGATGGTCAAAATATGTGCCAGCAATTTGCATATATTGTGACAGTCAATCAGCAATAGAAATGACACAGAGTAACATGTACAATGGTAAGTCTAGACATATACGTCGTAGACACAATACCATAAGACAACTACTCTCAACTGGAGTTATCATTATTGACTATGTAAGGTCAAAAGATAACATTGCGGATCTGCTAACCAAAGGGTTAAATAGAGAGTTAGTTGGTAAATCATCGAGAGGAATGAGACTTAAGCCCTAGGACGGATAAGTCAATACAAAGGAAACCCAACCTAGTTGACTGGAGATCCCAAGATCTAGGTTCAAAGGGACAACCTAATTGTAAAAACTTGATTAAATCACTTGGGGGATGTTACCTCATGTTCATTCCTATGATGTAACAGTGATGTCCGTCAGGATGAAGGATAAGTAGTAGGCTTTTAATGATTCTTATGCATCGTAAATCGAGCTAAGTAATGCAGGTTACTTGTAATAAGAAATCACCTATGTGAGAAAGAAGTGGGACTGCTTCTAAGAGAATTGTGTGGGGCTCAATTCTTAGAAACTCTCACAGAACCAGATATATGTTCATGGCCAAAACGAACATAATAATAAGAAATGAATAGTGTTAGGAAGAATCCTGTGTGAAGTATATCATCGTTTACACAAACGGCAGAACAGTTCAAGGACAACGCGTCTACTGGTCAGCTAGTAAAGTAAATATACTTTCACAAGGGAAGGTTCAAAGGGTAATACCTACCTATCCTATGCAGGTTTCAACCGTTGAACTTTATCACCAAGTCTCTCGTGTCACGTTTCCGTGTCTCTCCCAATTTTCATTTATGTGGGGGATTGTTGGAAAAATGAGTAAATGGGTCACTTTTGGCATAAGTTTGAGTGGGACCCGTTAGTCTGATTTGAAAGATCAAAGTTGATCTGTGTTCTCCTCCGTGAGAGCATCGAAACCATATATTTACTTACCAAAATTGATTAATGGATGAATGAGAAATTGGAGCTCAAAGTTGGCCATTGGAAGATGATTTATGTGGGAAAAGTGACATTTGTCCCACATAGGAAAATGAAGAAAGCACGAACCACTTTATATATGCCTACACTTTGAAATGGTGTAATCATGTGTAGCATAGAGACTCTCTCCACGTGCGCGTACAGAGGGTGCAAATTTCAGACCGAAATAGCCTTCGGACCTTGAACTTGGGTGCGAGCGCGACTTACGCACACGAATGTCGGACCGAATAAAGCAAAATTCGCCCCTTCAGAGAGCCCATGTTTTTGCAATTTTTTTTTTTTTATTTTGCTTTCTCCAATGATTTTTGAGTTTCTGAAACTATAAAAACTCCAATAAACTCCCAATGGTCACAGTGTTAATGGGTAATAACTCCAATGGACTCCCAATGGTCACAATGTTAATGGGCAGTATGCCTATAAAAAGGCTCATTCTCCATCAATCTAACACACTCGAAAATCTCACCTACATTTCTGCATATACAGTTTCTTCTTTTCTGCATTCCTTGTCCAGTAAGATCTTGTTCTTGTGGTGATATTGTTCGGATACTGGATCAGTTCGCCAGAGTAGTATCTGCGGTGCTCAGATTTTACTATATACCGTTGTATCCTGGGAAACAGACGCTCAGATTAAAACTCAAACACGTACGGTGAGAGGGCGAATCTGTTTTAAGGACACTGTGTTTACACAAGCCTCGGGTTAAAAATTTATATGAAGTTATAAGCATGTCGTTAAATTTTTTTTTTTGTTCTCTGAAATTTCTATTAATTTTCAGCTTTCATGTTTAGATTTATTAAATTAATGTGTTTTACGTAACTTAATATAATTTAGTTCTAAATTAGAATAATATATTGTGGTTTATGATAATTTAGTTTATTGTGTAATTAACTAATATTATAAACCGATATGAGAAAACCCGATATCATTCCACCAACATAATTTCCAATAACACCAACTATCCATTATCCCCAATTCCAAAACCCTTCACCCACATTTTTGCTAACCCGTGTATACCCGATGAACTTCAGATTTTCAGCTCCACTAAATAATGAAAAAGCCATTTCTTCCAAATTAAGCAAACCTATAAACAAATGCAATTTGAAAATCAGTTTTCACATGTTTAACCCTATTTTTGCATTTGACCACTAAGCTCTGGATTCCCCGGCCTCGACAGATGCATTTGACACTTGTTTTTGCACCTGCAAATGGAAATGATTGAGATTTGCAACGAAGACGATGATGGAATGATTAACCTGTAGCATTTAGAAACAGGAGAATGAATATGGTTGTTGGTAATTTGCTTTGGATTTTTAACCTATTTTTATTTTTTATTTATTGGAAAATGAGTATGGGTGCTAGTGAATACGGTTACAGTGCCTGTGTGGGTGTTGGCGTCGACAACTGTTAGCAATTTGCTTTGACCCTGATGGTCAGAGATGGGAAGAATGATTTTGGTTTGGGTTGATTTTGGGTTACGATGATAAGAAAATCATTTTTTAATTATTTAATAGTTTAATGTGGTAAAATGTGGTCAAACTGATTTTGATAGAAAATGGACGGAAAGACTATTTGCGAAACCAAAGTTGTAATTAAGGATGAAAATGTCGAAAAATGAAAGATTAGAATGTTTTGCACAATAATATTGAAAGATAAGAATATTACGTGCTAATTACCCTATACATTTATAATGAAATAGCAGTATATAGATTAGACGCACTAATGTAGATCCACTCACAGGCGAAAAAATCTAATGGAAAACATTGTGATATTATTAATGGGTTTCTTCGGTTATTGAGACGAAACCCAAGTGAAACAAGTGCTACTAAATCATTACAAAAGTGATCGAATTAAAATTAGAAATCACTTGTGTTCTAATAATTCCTCATTTTTTGTCTTTCAATTAATCCTATGGATCTTAAGATTGGTACATTTTTCTGAATCCTGTAGTTTACTCCTAAGTTTGTATTTCTATTTCATAGGGTTGTTGAAGTGAACAAGAAAAACTTACATCATATCGTTCTAAGTCAATTGATTAATATAGAAATTTAGTGCAAAGTTGAGACATTAATTTCCACTAACTTGACCCTCCTCTCACAATACTAACGACTACATTTCTAGACAATCCCCCACAAAGGACAAGACTACTTTGACAAAAAACTTGGTTGGCATTATCCCAATATTAGATATGTCAAATTTGTTTCATTTGAGTTTATGACTTCCAATATTTGGGTATCATGATTAGGTTAGTTCTTTAAAAATGAAAGTGATTGATTAATCAGGAAGAAATGTTATGTTATCTTTTGAGTTTTCGTGTTGAGTTTAAAAGAATAGATTTCAATTCGTTTAAAAAAGCAATAGTTACTAGTACATTTGACTGAACTATACCGAGATAAAAATCAACAGTTCAATCACCTTCTAGTTATGTTTAATTGGTTATGGGTATTAATATTGAGAACTAATCGATTATAGTAAGATTCTCGAATCTATGTAAAAATAAAAATCACTTATATTCCAATATTTTTATTTTTTAAAATCATTTTATTAGTTGAATATTGAAATAGTAGTTGGTGTACCATGCACATGGTGTTTGGCTGCCCATTATTTCGAATTATAATGGGTGGAATAGTATAGTTTGGAGAATAAGTAGTTGAGAAATAATGAATTTTTTTTTTATTTACGTGTAATATTATTTTACGAAAGATTGTGTAATTGAAAATATAAAAAACGAAAATGAAATTTAATTTAAAATTGTGCTGTTTGTCCAGGCTCAAAGTCAGGGAATTTAGCTTTTCTGTTTAATTTAATGGGGCCAAACGGGGCTAAATATAAGTTTTTTTTATTTTTTTTTATTTTACGTGTTATCATTTGAAATCCTGTTACGAATTAAGACAACTTTCTGTATTTAATCACATATTAAGCTTTCAAGCAGAGCCATCCATTTTGTTGCCTTTTTTGCAACAATTAAGAGAGAGAGAGACTTCGCCTTCAACTGCAGGCCGAAAATGACATGAAAGAAAGCCAAGCCTAGCAAGCTCACTAAATATAATAGGCTCGTTTGGTATGATTCTTGAGAAGTTAAAAGCAATTTTTGATATTGCAAAGTTGCTTATTTGACTAATTCTATGAAAATTCTTCTTCTAATTAATATTTTTTTAAAAGAAAACTCGTCCAATGTGACTTTTTTTGGAAGAGAACTTTTTAAAAATTAATTTCCAATTTAAAATTTTCAAGTAACTTCTTGTATTAAAAGTAAAAGTAACAGTCATGTCAAACAATATTGACGACGATACTTGAAATACTTCAAGTTGATAAAACAATTAATGCCGATTTGATACAAATTTTTAAAAATATTGACAACAGCATTCTACATTCTTTAAAGGATGGTATATTTACTCCACATTTTAATTACATTAAAATGTCATTAACCTTTATTCATTATTATCTTCACATCCATAGCTCTTTTTTCCTTGACATTCTCATTTTTAACATCTCGTTGATTGAAAAACCTTGTCCTTAATAATAATTTTCATCCAAAAATATTGTTGATGGCGCTTTAAAATAAGGGTCAAATATTTAATCATGTTTTTGTATTATTATTGTTTTTTTTTTTTTGCTTATTTAATATTACTAGCCCGTTTGGTACGAATTAAAATACGATTTTAATGTAAATCAAAATCAAACAATCAGTATAAATCACATCCTTCATTTCCACAACTTTTCAATCACACATTTCAAAAACATCTATCACAATCTACTAAAAAATTTAATTTTAATCCCCACCAAACACAATCTACAATAGAAAAATGAATCTATCTTTGTAGAAAAACCATAATAAGCAATAATTTATATTAATTTGAAAATAAAAATGCGATGAATTTAAGATATAAATGTGATAATGCACAAAATGAAACATCAGCGATTTCCAAAAATGAAGTGGAGAGAAAAGATTGAATGAAAAAATTGACCGTGTTTTAAACAAACAAATGATAGAATGTCATGTGAATATTATGTAATCCTTTATGTAAATCTTGATATACATGCAGCTAGGTCCTAGCGACCAAATATGGTCAAAAAGGAACCCTAATTGCAAAAGAGTAACAAAAATTGCAAGGCACAGAAAACCAATCAACAGCTCGAAAATAATTCAAGACACCTAAATCCGGCATGAAAGACTCACCCCTGACTAAGAATCTTTCAGCTAGTCGATAAAATCTGAGTTCTCTATATCACCTTAGTATGAAAGGATAAGATAGCAATCAAAAATAAACGCATGAAAAAATAAAAAAATCCACAAGCAAACAGATACTAAGAACACGTTTTTTCTTTCTTTAATGGAGTAAAGAAACCATAGTTTCTTCGAAAGAACGCCTATTCAAAAACCCAAAACTGTTAGGTACCGACTTTGCAAACCGAGCAATTTCTTGAAGCAACTTGACAAGAAACCTATTCTATTTTCTTTACTAGACCTTTGAACTTCAGAAAACTCTAGAACCCAGTCATCAGAAGTCACCTCGGGAGTTGGGACTGCTTATTTCTATCCCACTTCCAAGATAGGGAAAAATTGTGTTTAAATGCACCATCCTTTCTTACTGCACCTACTAATCTACCCATAGATCGAAATAAATTGAAGAAACGCCAAAAGGAAACCCAGCATTAAGTTCAGCGAATCAAGATTCCAGTTTACCATCAGATGAGCTCAACCCAGAAGAAATGACACCAATGCCTTGCAAGTTGAACGTCGACAAAATCTTTGGCAGTACTGGCAATATTTTCAGGGACGGCTTAGAATTGATATACTGCACAACAGCATCAAAAAAATTAAAGTTACAAATTGTAGGTACCTGAGCTTCAGTTTAGATCATATAGAGGCAATACAAGAGTCCTATATCAACAATATCTTGTACCTTTTGTAGATCCCTGTAAAAAGCACAGATTTCCTCCTGGGTAAGGCTACCCTCCTCATTATTTTCTTCCCAGCCCATAGAGCGTAAAAATGCGACCTCTTCTTCCTCTGAAAATAATGGATATGAGCTTGGATATTTCTTTCCATAGCAAAGACATTTTTGACTCTCAATAGCATCACCATTGCAGATCAAATCACCCCCCTCATCGGACAAGTGGCCTCCACTCGAGCTAACTGGAGATTGTGGGTCTCTAGCCTCAGTAGTCCTAGAAGCAGAGGAAACCTGTGTTTCAACAAGCTTCTCAGATACAGATGAAGATGGGGGCAAGCCAGGATCAGAAATAGATGTGGAATTTGCCTTAGACTTCTTCCTCATAAGGTTGAAAAAATCATTTCGGCTTTGTGCTTGAGAAGTGAGGCGCTTCTCCAATGCATTAAGTACGGGCTTGCCTTCAACTGTATGAAGGACCGGGTAGTGTGGGGGATGCCTAACTGCTGCAGATCCAGTAACTGATGGAGCAACAGAAAGTGAGGAATTTGTCATGCTACCACCCGTTGGGCTTAAGTTTTCCTTCACAGCAGGAGAGACGCCATTTCTTTCTCGCACTGGCTTGAGAACTTGAAGCTTCCCCATGCTAGATATCTTTGAAACATCAGGTTTCACGGCTGGACACCGTGAAGAACTGGTAACATGAGGATGCTGCTGATGGCCCACCTTAGTCTTCTGTTTGTCAGAAGAAATTGACACCTGAAACAAAGTTCAACAAGATCAAACCATATATAGTCATAAGCATCTACAAATATGTGGTGTCAAAAAAAAAAAAGGAAGCTGGCCAATCTAAATGGCAAAATTCCTAGAAACTGAGAAGCACTCAAGCAATTCAATTTATTGACAATTTAAATTAAGTTCATAAAATTTAGAAAGAAAATGTTCAGAAACAGAAGTGGAAGAATGACATTTTCCCTCACTCTTCAATTTGATTAATGCCACAGCTATTTCTGTCATAAAGATACATCTTATGCATTCTATAAACATTAATTGAGAATCACCCTAATACTTGCCTATCTTACGAGATGGCAAAGTTATTCAATATGCAAATCTATTGATAGTCCAGAAGAAATTTACCAAGCTCGTCTAAAATTTATCATCTTACTTTAACAGATATTCCAGAAGAAAACAAATTGGCACCAAGCCAAAGAAGAAATATCATATTCTTCCACACCTCTGCGTATTTTTAATTCTATTTTCTTGACTAAATTTGGGAAGTGTGCTTAATATATAACAGATACTGTAACAACTGATGCGTGCAGAAGAGAGTGAAAGTCTACCTCTTCCTCCATCTAGTTACTATACCTCTGTTAAAGAAAAATTAAAATAACAATGACAACAGCAGTCTCAAGAACAGTGTCAAAATAAAATGCATTAGATATAAGCATAGACAAGTCCCAAATATTCCAAAAAATATCAAATTTACATCATTGGTATAATTAGAAAAATATCATATTCTTCCACACCTCTGTGTATTTTTAATTCTATTTTCTTCACTAAATTTGGGAAGTGTGCTTAATATAAAACAGATCCTGTAACAACTGATGCGTGCAGAAGAGAGTGAAAGTTAACCTCTTCCTCCAACTAGTTACTATACCTCTGTTGCAGAAAAATTAAAATAACAATGACAACAGCAGTCTCAAGAACAGTGTCAAAATAAAATGCATTAGATATAAGCATAGACAAGTCCCAAATATTCCAAAAAATATCAAATTTACATCATTGATATAATTAGAAAAATAGCTTTGTATATGTTCAAGTACAGACACAGTTTAATAATAATTTCATCAATATTCTATATCTAGGTAATAAAGGACATAGACTATATTAAAGTAACTAATCAATATTTCCTACCAAAATGTGTCACTAAAAAACTGCAACAAACTTTTCCATAGAAGCATAAAATCTCATCAGTTGTCATCAGGCTGCTCTCTACTTCTTAACCTTAAGCCAAATTCTTCATATTTTCCCTCTCAATATCCTTGTGTGTCTACCACATACCAAGGGGGGAGCAAGTGAAAGAAACATGAGAATAACCACAAGGTAAACGGTTTTGTGTCTATCAAAAGCTCACTTCTTGCCTTTAGAAGACTAGTTAGAAAATGACCTAATCAGCTGGAGTCATTTAATTTATACAAGGACAATTCAAGTGATTCAAGTGATATATGTTATATCACTAGTTACAACTTCATGGCCAACATTATGCTCATCTTGAAAGGAAGGAATTAGTGGATATTTTCCTGTACATATTAACTAAGTGGCTTGCTATAAGGTGAAAAAACTTGAACTACCTTCGATAAAAATTGAACAGAGAAACTATCATAGTCAAGGGGAGGTGAATGGTGGGGTCAAAATTATCTATTAACATATTCTCATTGGAGAAACTATTCAGATGTCCCCCTTAACATTTTGACACGTCACAAAATATTATCTACTTGCTGAGGAAGACATATACTGATATTTCTTACATCATGAATGAGAAAATACTTCTTTTGGCCATTATTGTCACCAATGAAAACGAAACTCATACATAAGTTGAGTACAACCACATCCATCCCTCCAAAAAAAAAATTTAAATAAATAAATGATTAAAAAGAAAAAAGTTCAACAAAGAAAACCAGTGGTTAATATACAATTTTCAATACTCTGATTCAGGTACAGACTCCAACAAAACACATACGATGTTTCTCTCTCTAGAAAGTGGCAGAAATGAAGAAAAGAAAGCTTCAAAGTGTATCTCTCTAGGAATAAATTTTTTTTAAATTGTAGTAACATTACAGTAGTGGGAAAAGTTTAAACTTAGCAAAGCATGTTTTTGATGACTATAGACTTCAAAAATTATCCATTACAGGCCTAAAAGGTAAATAAACAACCATCAAGGTGAAGAAGAAAACCAAGGTTGAGAGAAGCAGTTGGGAGGCACGAGTTCTACTGTGAAATTGTTGATTTTAGTGAGAAAAATTGGCGCCTTAATCAAAGATTATCATTTTGCACATTTTATCATCTCAGTTATGAATTCTCCCAACTTTCATTCATCCATTCTAGTAGCCTTGATCGAGGTTGGTTGGGTTACGATGGTAGAAGTAGGTGAAATGACGATGGTGGTCTTGCGATGTTGTGCGACTGAAGGGAAACAAAATGAATACAAGTGAAACTCAAAACTCAACAATAGACTAAGTTCAGCTTTTAGTTGCCCCCAAAAGGCAGTAAAAATAAGAAGAAACAATGAAGTGCCTAAACTTCCTTAAGTAAAACAACATTATCTGTTTTTCTGCTATGATAAAAAAAATAAAATAAAATAATGTAGCATAATCCACCAACCTTCTGAATATAGAAGACCACAGTATTAGTAGCTTCCTCTATTTAACACTCGTATGAAAATGATAAACTTTCAGGCGGAGATAAAATATTAACTTAATTGGCTTATGCTTCAGTACTAGTTTTAGGAATTATTTTTCATTTTTCATTTTTTTTAGTATGAAAATGATAAACTTTCACTAAGCATCATGCAGGCTAGCTGCACCAAATTAGGCGTGAAAAGGATAATTACAGTAAATAAAAGCTAATAATGTTATTCACATATCTTCAATATTTACGAAAAGAAAAGTATAGGCTATGCGTAAATCTATGTGCATAAAACATACGAACTACAATTACATAAAAGACTGAAGCAACAACCAAAATATACATAGTATATTAATTCGAGGTCCACATAAGTATTGGAGTGAAAACCAGGAGAGCAAGTGTAACTGAATGTCTATACAAAGACAAGGCTCAACACTTAAATACAGGGATAATGATTGTCCATTTATCTAATGATCACACGACTTTATAACCAAATCTGTCAATTTATAAATAGATTTCTCATAAAGGATATTTTCACTGTATTTCAGGGATGATAGATATGAAGTACACCTTAGAACATGAGAAACACTCCAGTTTTACCAAACATGAAGAACGGAAGTCTACAATCTAATGGAAGGTTCTTTATTTATCTAACTATAGAGTATCCTTCAATAGCTCATTTCAGTATGTTCAATTCACTTCGTAAATCTAGAAATTTGGATAAGATATTTCCATTTATCTATAGAAGAAAGTACACTCATTTTAAAAAGTGAAAACTTGGATGCAGGATGATTAAATCCCTTTTCGAACCACGTATTTTCTCTGTTTTTCAAGCTTACATCTTTACTTAGGCTAGCACATGAGTCTCGCACATCAAATTGTCCTCATTTACGTGGTCTTCGCGCGTATTTTTTTGATTATATGAACTTATGTGAGTCATCAATCATCTAATATTCTATGGCCAAACTTCTTGTGTCGTGTAACTGATGAATCAATGGTCTCTTCTATCTAAAAACTGAGCAGGATTCAAAAACAATAAAACAAAGAAGTATTGCTCTCTTACCAATGCTTTTGGCAAAGATGGCGTCACAGGAATCAATTGTTTAGATTTTCTGATGGCACGTTCTTCAAGCCTCTGAGTTCCAGCAGATAACTACCCAAATAAAATGGTGAATAAGCATAAGAACTTTCTATGTTATCCCCAAGCAAATGGATAAATGAACCTACCTGAGGAGTAGTCTGAGTGCGAGGAGGCCCCTGAGCCACAGCTTCAGCCATATTGAGACCAGTGGTCATGCTCAATGCCATGGTGGCAGAGTTTAAAGGAGGGGCTTGCTGGGAGGAAACTCCAGTCCCGCTACTTCCAGCTAACACAGGCACCTCTGCCAGAGCTGATGTCCATTTTTCACCACCTATCACGGCTGAGGTACCAACTGGTAAGCTCTGAATGACAGCACTCAAACCGGGAGAAGCAACTTTTACAACATCAGGAGCAGCTGATCTTTCTTCTGCTCCCAGGGAGGGAAAATCTCTTTCAAATGAGGCTTTGTTCACACTGCCAATGGGACTGTTTTTGCTAACCAACCCATTGCTATTGTTTCCACTGGCATTGCTAGAGTCAATTAAGATTTTCTTAGGCCAGGTATCTCCATGTTTCCTAGAGACCAGTGAGTGCGAAAGTCTTAACCCATCCCTTTCAAAACTAGTAGACAAAATTTTCCCTAACTGGTCTGAAAAGTCTTGCCGCCTACAGTCCCCAAAAACTGATCTTTCTTTGTCACCAGAATCATATGCATCCTTCTCCCATACCCCATCTCGGTGGTTTCTATTGAAACTATTGTAAGACCTCAAGTGAGTCGAACCATTACTACTAGAACTACGGCGAAAATAAGAGGAAGTAGTTCTGCCAGAACCAAGTGATCGCCCTAAATCATGACCATTACTATTCACTGAAGACCTATTTCTTGCGAGCTTCAATCCAGTATTATCATCTAAAACAACAGAAACACAGTTAGATCCCAGCATAAACCAATTAAGAAGAAGACATTTGATACCATTTGATACCAGATGCTTCAAAAGGATGATTAAGATTACCTGAATGCAATGTAGAGCCACCACCAATCAGACTCCCAGCATTTTTCAACCATTCCGGTACTAACGTGGGCTCACTTCTTTCCATGACTAGTGCCAAACATGATCATAAAAAAGAATAAATGACTTGTCTTGTTCAAATTAATGACCACACATTCAACTCCACGCATTAACGATTGGTAACTGCCAGATTTCCCCACCCAAATAGAAGTGAAAGCATCTTCACCAAGTTAACCCAAACGTATTTTAACCTGAAATCTAGTACACACTAATCCTACTTTCCCTAACACCAAAGTCCTTGGCGCACTAGCATCAACTCTACCAATCAAAAATTCAAAAGTTGCCCATCCATTCCTCCCAAGAAAACCATTCTCAAATAAAAGAATCAGAACTGTTCTATACAGGGTCAATAGGGTTTTCTTTTTCTCTCTGTACAATTTATATACGTGTGAAATCCAATCAACAAGAAATCTACTGACATTATTAACAATGCCAAGCTTCTGCAATCTTTTCAATGCCCAGAACCGGTATCAACAAAGGCTTCTCAAGAGGTCCATGTTCAAGAAAAAAACACGCCAAGAAGACCCTCATCGCACTAACAGAAAATTTAAACAATACCCTACTCCATGCATAAAATTTGGAAAAACCAAACAATTCTTCAAGAACCACTTGTATGAAAACCAGAGATACTATAAAAGCCCAGAACCCAAAATCATCCAAAGACGACAAAAAATCCCAAAAGTTCAAGAAAAATCCGATTGGGTTCAGCAGTCCGGTTTTGTGCGAAACTACCAAAAATGTCTAAGCGTTGAAGATTAATAGGAATACCAACTGACCCAGATTTTATTAAAGAAGAACAATATACCCCGAAGTCTTATGTGTAGAGAAAAAAACCCTAGTCTTTCTCGCCGCCTCGAGCTGTTTGTTTCAGAGCCTTAATATTTGTGTATGCAAATTTCAAGAGAGAGAAGGCCCAATCTGTTTCCTTTTCCAATTTCTGGTCTCTTTATATACTGTGTGACGAGTAAAATGAAGATGATTGTTCGTGTGTTTTTGTAGAGAAAGGAGATTATAGATAGAGATTTGCGTGTATATGTATGCTTGTTTAGAGGAAGTTGTGTTGTGTTTTTGTGTCTCTTTCCCTTGTGTGTGAAGGATTTGGGAAGAAATTCATTTTTAGCCCTATTTGTTTATTTGATTTTATTTTTTTATTAAAAAAATATATATCTATCCCCACAGAAATTATTAAAATTTATTTTTCTTTAAATTCATTTTCAATCACAAATTTTTCAATAAAATAATTTTTAACATGAATATATTAAATTTTCACACTTTTAATCACATATTCTCCGAAAATTCTTTATTTACACAAATTTCATTCCAAAAAAATCTACATCATCGAACTACCCTTATGTATATTCATTTTTTAAAAGCTATATATGCTTGAAGTATTGACACAAACATATAACTATAAAAGATAATAGATAACAACAAAACATAAAATCAAATCAAATCAATTTTCAATAATATTTTCTTGTTCGATGGATAGATGATGTTTTGATGACAACTCATACAACATACGCTTCTCACGAGCTTTCGTAAGAATATCAATTGTCTGATCAAGAGATGGTGCTTGACAAACATCGAATTTCCTCCACATCACTTTTTCTCTAACAAAACACAAATTCAACTCAATGTGTTTGATTCTATAGTGTAAAACTAGGTTAACAGATAATACCATTATACTTAAATTGTTACATTTTTTCAAAGGCAAAGTTGATAACTTAACCTCAAATTAGTTAGTAGAACTTGCAACCATAGAATTTCTATTGTTGCATTTGCTAAACTTAACTCTCAAATCAGTTAGTAGACAATGCAACCATAAATTTTCTGTTGTTACATTTATTAAACTTCGATACTCAACCTCTGTTGAAGACTTATAAATGGTTTGTTGCTTCTTTGAACTCCAAGAAACCAAATTTCCTCTAGATATACATTTTACCTTGATGTAGACCTTTTGTTATCAAGATTAGATGCCCACTCTACATCTAAGTGCCCTGCAATGAAGAGATTAGATGGCTTATTGTCCTTGAGTAACATGTTAAGATAGATGATCCATTTGAGATACCTAATGATTCTTTAACATCTCTCCAATTAGGTTCATTTTTGTGGTGACTATGAGATATGAGGCCTTGATTTTTATGGTGACAATATGCAATGTTTAGTGGTGGTGAGTTGAATAATAGTACAGATTGATGGTTGCAATGCAAATCAGAATGATGACAATGGTAACGAGGTGGTGGTGGTGGTTGTGGAGGCTCGATTTCAAGCATGGTGGTGGTAAGTGGGCTAGCCTACAATTTTGCAAGTGGTTGATTATGGTGGAGACAAACAGGGACAGTCTAGTAGTGGCGTAGATGGTAGAAGATGGTGCAAATTGTGACTTAGTGAAAATTGGCAACGGTGGTAAAAACAACTCGTAAAATGTGCATAACACAGTGTTGCACATGTAAAACATTGTGTTACAAAGTGTAACAGTTTTATTAAAAAAAAAAAGTGAAACAATGGAGTAAAAAAAAAATAACAAGGAAAAATGGTATTTAAAAACAGTAGTTTGTCTTAAAAAAAAGGGTAATTATCACAAAATATTCTTACCTTTCAATATTATTGTGCAAAACGTTCCTACTTTTTATTTTTTTTTTTGCATTTTCATCCTTATTTACATTTTTCATTGCCAAAATCATCATTTTTCATCTATTTTGTCAATTAAAAGCTATGAAATGATGAATTACCTTCATATTTAAACAAAAAAAAAATAAAAAATCACAACTATACTCCTAAAATTTTTAAAAAATAAATAATTCAAAAATTCAAAATTTGAAAAACAATTATCACTTTCTTTTCAACCCTCTATTCTACCACCACCATTCACCATCGCCATTGTACCCAAAAAAGGCCAAACAACCACCACCCAAGCTGTCGAACCTCTATACCTCCGAACAATTCCCACATCCCTCTAAACATACTACTCAAAAACCAGCCACTACGCCAATAGATTTGACAGAAATGAGTGCTCAAAATCAGCAAGTTGAAAATACAGAAAGTGGCGGCACCACCTTTTTCAGTGTTACCCACCATCATGGACCACAATCGATTAGGTCACACACCCAAGGCAAACAACTACTTCGAGAGAATTTATCAAACAAAGGCCAAACAATAGATGAATTTTCTAGGTTTCTCCCACATATCATGCACGGACGGGCGATTTTCTCCCATTCAATTGATGGCTCCCACATAATCTAATCCACAAATTCTCTTGGAGGAAATCAAATTACATTCAAACGACAATAGATAACCGTTAAGTGTTTCCGAGTTGGAGGTTTTGGCAGTTGATCGCAGTCAAATATGGTAGGGCTTGGGCGAGTAGGTTGGTGTGCTGCAACGACGAGATATAGGCTATATGGTGGTGATAGTCGGTGGCTAAGGTGGCGGTTAGGTAGTGTTTTCGACGAGTGAAAGTGGGGTTTAGTGTTTGCAAGTTGGAGCTTTTGGGCGTTAATTGCAGTTAGATCTGGTAGGGTTTGGGCGAGCAGGTTAATGCGTTGTCATAGTGGGATAGAAGCCTGTATGATGATGACAGTAATCGGTGGTTAAGGTAATGGTTGGATGGTGTGTTTGACGAGTGAAAGTGGCAAAAATCCTGGTGCCGCCAAGTTTAGTGTTTGCAAGTTGGAGGTTTTGGCGCCTCCGGGGCATAACCCAGTGGTGCAAAAGATAGGAGTGAGGTAGTCTCAGCCTTGCTAGCAGTTGCAGTATGAGAGTTCGATTACTGAGTTATGTAATTGGACTATTTATGGGCACCAGTGTACGAACAATCTCTTGTTCCCTGACCTGTTGGGGCACATCCTGCGATTTACCTCTCTCACGATGCTCCAGGGACGGGGGTGGGGCCTTAAGGTTGGGGTTCAACCTTTAAGTTGGAGATTTTGGCTTCCAGTTGCAGTCGAATTTGATGGGATTTGGACAAGCACGTTGGTGCATTGTGATGGCGGAATGTAAGAATACTGTTGCATTTATTCAATCACAAGCGTACAATATTGTAACAAGTAATATAATGCACCTTTGAGTCCGAAATGAAGGGTTGTTGTTGCAATTTGTTCTTTATTTTTATTTTTGTTTTATTTAAATAGAAGAGTATGTTTGTTATTTTATAGTTTAATTGACAAAATGGATGAAAATGATAATTTTCACAATGAAAGATAAAAATAAGGGTGAAAATGTCAAAAAATGAGGTAATGTTTTATGCTAATTACATCGCACAATATTTTGAGAATTTTTTTTCTTTTAAGCTTATGCTATTTCTGGAATTTTCCCTCTTATAGCAACAAATTTGTTCTGAACCTAGCCAACCAAGCCTTTAGTTCTAAGATAGAAACACCTTACGACTTGTTGCATCAAATTTGAAATAAACATGGCCTAATCAATTAAAAGGAAGCTACACGAAGATAGAACAAACAAGGGGTTTAAATGAGTGGACTTTTTTCTCATTCATACCTTTTCATTTGAAGTTTCATGAACAATTAAGGTATGGATAATGCAAACAAATATACAATCCCCTTCCTTCTTTACAATTAACAATAAGTAATTTCATCACCTTCCCTCTCCTGCCGTGGTGATAGAGAGAGAGAGAGAGAGAGATGGTTTCCTTTTAAATTTTGGAGTCACGGGCACGGAAGAAAAGGAGGGACATCTCGTATAAACTAGGCACACAATTGAGAAGAGCCAAAAAGAGTGATATAATCAACTTTCATTTCTGGGTTCCATGAATGCACTAGAGGAACCTACTAGTCCCAATAATTATCAAAGCGCTTGTTGGAACCATTGAGATAGTATGAATTCGTGCCTGCGTTAAAAAAAATCATAGGATCAAATCATGGATTAAATATGAAGTACGATTTACTAGATAGTAAGGCATGATGTAGATGGACGATAGAAAAGGTTGTCAATATGTTTGCCACGAATCATGAACCAATTAAAGCAATGAATAACACTAAAAACATTATCTTTCTATCTAGAGGAGTCTAACACTTGAATAAAGGTGAAACAATATTTGTGCTTGACGAGATTAACCCTGCAGTGACAACAGACGGAAAATGTTGAAATCAATCCTTCATACTCCATCCGTCCCAATTATATAGGCTTGGTTTTCATTTTTTCTCGTCTCAAATATATAATATTGTTTTCTAATTTAGAATATTTTGTTTTGTTTATTTACTAATATACCCTTATTTAATTTACCTAATTACAATCAATTTTCTCCACTTGATTTGCCTATTTCTTGAAATCATGCAAATACACACATTTCCTAATAATTTGCCTACTTCTTGAAATCAAAATTTCAAATTCTCTACTAATTTTAACAATAATTTAGTACAAGTTGTTGCAAATTAAATATGGGGCAAGCTAGAAAAATCTTGACAAAAATTACTTTTTCAATAACATTAAATAAGATTTTTTTTAATCCATGTAAAAAACAAAACAAACCTATATAATTGGAACGGAGGAAGTAATTATTAACCGATAGTCCCCTCACTCTTTTCACGATCTTCCAATCATGGAAACCCAGTAATTCCGTTATTAACTATATAAAGATCCTTGATACTGAATATGACAAGCAATTTAAAGGGTCAGGCAAACAGAAGTGCAAAACTTGAACAAAAATTTAAATCTAAAGAAAAATTTCTCTCTCAATGTATGTATGCACACTTAAAGCCCACCCTGCAAAGCAACACTGTGGTGATAGATAATTTTGTGAAGCTTCAAATGCAAGAACCTTGTAGAATTTTGAATATGGCACAACGTCATAGATACTATAAGATTCAACATAATGTGGTTTACGATGAATAAACGGTTCGATCAGAGTAGAAAAATGCATACATAGCCCATACAGAACATACAAATGCAAGTCAACATTTTAAGCATAGAGTGTGTGCATTGGCATGGTACTAGTGCATGGCGTACATAGGGGGTGTCCAGGGCAGCCCAAGCCCAACTACTTTTTTTACGTATGAAATAAGAAAAATACTTATATTATCATTTTAATACACATTGGCCCAATTCTTTTTTGATATACATTAGCCCAATCCAAAAAAATTATTCCACCCATCTCCACCCCTACTATGTATGCCACAACAACAAAAGGAAGAGATAGAGAGAGATTAAATAGATATCACTAGTAAGTAGTACCTATCTATATTTTCATTAACTTTGTTTTATAACAAAGTATAGTGATTTAATCCTCAAATGTGATGATAGTGCAAAATTTAGAAATAGTTAGAAAAGAACATAAAAACAAGAAGAATGCAATGAGTACCTCAGCCACACAGAATAACATAGAGATTGAGATTGAAGAGAACCTCATGGCAAGTTATTTCTCCCCGTGTCCAGTAGTGATATGAATCACCAAATTCAGCTTTGAAGTGCAAGAAGAAAAATCAATGCCTCAACTACACAAGCCAGAGTACAATATGGAAAGAATATCAGAACCCCGGAATAAAAAAGTCAATACAACTACATATGTCCAGATAAATTGACATTTTTAGAGTGTCCATCGTATTTGCAGTGGATGGTGACACATGCTAGAGCCTGCTGCAAGGGTGTAAGGAGTCTAATAACCATGCCTCCAAAGTCAAGAAGGTTGGTGTGAAAAATCAAAGAAAATGTTTGGTGCAAATGGAAAATGGCAAATAGCACGGCAAGAAATTAAATTAAGTAAAAACAGTTTAGATAGAGCAGCGGATTAAAATCTTCTAAATATTTTGGACAAACTTCAGCTCGCTAGACCCTAATCAGATATAGGTTTTTAGAATCCAATATGCAAATGCAAAGAAAATTTTGTTTCTTAAGAACGTGTCTCTATTTCATGCATATTGCATTACATCATTATAAGGACAAAGGCTTTTTTGTGGATAACCCTCAAAACTTTGAACCATGACAATTATTTTTGGAAACTCTGAAGCTCGTATGTATAAGAATGAGCTATATAGAAATACTTTGCACAAAGGTAGATCATGCAGCTGCACCGCTAAACTTACAAAATTTTTCGATCCCCAATAGAAGAAGATAAAAAGAAGGCACCACTAAGTAGCTTAGATATGAGATCCAAAGCTATAGAACAAACCAGTATATTGAAATTCACAAAAAGAATCAACTTTTAATAAGCTGAAGAAAATATCACTTCAGCAAAATCATGTACAAAGGTGAGCAATGGTCCAAATTTATCTTTCTGGTCAAGGTCATGCATAGATAGTATATTTTCTCTTAAACAAATCAATGTCAACAAATTAAACGACTATTAGCAATCCATAAATTGCAAAAAGATCAAGCCTTGTTAAGAGTGAGTTTATTTAGAAATATACATATAGCAAGAGAGTTTCTTAAGAATCTTGTATAGGACAAAACAACAAACAAGACAAAATAAAAATAAAAATAAATAAATAAATCACGGGGATGTAACAGTGAAACTTAATGGCTCCAGTTCCATGAGCAAGACAAAAACTAAGAGTCAAGCTTTGAAATGTTAGGAAGAATAGAGCACTAGGGCATTGCCAAGTCATATAAATTGTGAAACCAACAGAAACTGCAACTTGAGCATAACTATCTTATGTCATTACTGTCACGACCTGTCCTAAATCACCCTAATGGACCTGACACGTATCGTGCGCCGATGAAGGATACCAACTAAATGCTGCACCCACCACCAAGGCAACCTTGACTTGTTTGACTGAAAAATATTTTTAATAGAATTTTGACAGAGTTTTCCTGAATTACGAACTAAAACCACTTGAACAATCACTAATTTTCCTCAAATCAGTACCTATAATATAAATCAGGGTACGATAGTCCCTGAAAATACAAACTATTCAAATAAAATGCTGACAAATCAACATTTACTTACTTTACAACCAACAATCCTCAAATATACTTACTTTACAACCAACAATCCTCAAATATACTAAAAATACCAAATATCTAATGAGCCTATTATAAACTTTTCTGGTTTAAGCTACATGTATCCCAAAAGAACACATAATGTATAATCTGATAAATAATGTCATACAACTTATGATGCGTGTCTCAATACAGTGGTTTGACAGGCTCCAAAGCTGTTCTACTCAGCTACTATCTAGTAAGGGAAAATAGTAACAAAATATGAGCTTGTAACTCAGTGAGTGGATAATTTTGTCAACAAATATACTTTTTCCATTTATGCATATTTTCTAAAAATTCTTGCACTATTAAAACTTCTAGGAATTCAGAAATCAGGTAACACTTTTAAAACTAAACATTAATGCATCATAAAATTCTTTATGCTTAATTCTAGGTAAGCAACTGTAAAATATAGTGATTAATAATCTGATATCCATGAAAATCCATAAAATATTGCTGCTGCTCAATACTATAAGCTGAAAGTTTTATTCTGAAAATTGAATAAACTGAATTCTATAATTTGAAATCTGATAAACTATAGAAATACTGAGAAACCACACCAAAAAGGTACTCAATGAATAGTCTTACTCATGTACAGGGTAATCTCGATGTACAAGATAAAGTCATTCAAATCTGATAATCTGGTCATGCGTATGCAGAGTTGCCCCAAAAGCTAATCACCCTAGTACACGGCCCAAAGCCTCTGTGTGTACGAGAGTGGGTCCCAAAGAGCATAACTGGTCAAACACTGTGAAAACATATTCACACAAGTGCAGACTAGGGTAAAATCACTTGGAGTACTTTCTGGTGATTTGTAGAAATAACTTTAACTACACTGAAACATTTATATTAATATAACATGCTAATCAAATGATTTGATTAAACTAAATTTAACTTTAAAAATAACTGATCATAAATTCATTTCATTCTAAAAATCATGCTATCAATTCAATTGAATGAAATGATAAATTTTCTAATATAATATAAATTTAATAAATACTAATTTTTGAAAAAATGAGTTTATATCCACTCACTAGTCAAGCTACCGCCTAGGCCAGTCATTAAGCTTTTCCAATTTCTTCGTCACCACCTGAAATACGTTACAAAATAACTAATTTAACCACTATTAAAATCACGAAACCTTTATCTCCAATGATATAATAATTAAACTAAATTTCCCAAATTTTCCTAAATTTCCTTTAATCAATTGGAGCTAATTTTAATTTCTAAAACCTTCGCATGTGAGTACTTTATCCAAATTTGACATCATTCCAATCATAACAATATGTATCCCTTCCATTCCAGTGAAAAACTAGTAATCATACTAAAACCAAATTAATATATATATTATTCCCCAAAATCATTCTTCTAAGTGAATGATTCCATTAATGTAATTCTTTCCACAAATAATCCTTACTCAATCATCAAATTTAAAAACTAGGGTTTGCCCAAAAAAAAAAAAGAAAAGAAAAAGAAAAAAATGATATCTCCTTACCTTAGTGTAAATGGAAATTAAAGAATCAATAACTTGAGTTCCAAGTAGTATTCATCTCAAAATCTGAAAATTTAACTACAAATTAAACCCTAACAATTTAACATAAAATTTCTCTACCTTTTGAAGAGAATAAAGGGAAGGGAAAATGAAAATCAACATTTAACTACCTCCTTCCTTCTTCTTCTTCTTCCCTTTCTTCTTTTTCTTTCTGTCGATTTCTTCTTCTTCTTCTCTGTCGATTCCAGATTTTTTCTATTTGTTTGGATGATTGATATATTAAAAAAATGGGCTAATTGTTGTATAATTGCCACATGCCCTCCATAACACCAACTTTAGCAATTTAAGTCCTTCAACTCCATTTTTATATCACATTTAATCCTAAACTTTCAAAAATATATAAGTAAATTCCCAATTTTAAATGGTATCCAATTTAACCCTCATTTATTGTCAATTGCAAAATAAACCCCAATAACATATGTTATTTTATTTTAGTTCTTAATTGACTTTGACCTTGACTAGTCAGTTTTTGAATTTTTTTTTTTTACTAAGAAAAATTGGTTTGTAACAATCTTACGTCCTTAAAGGAATTTCATCCTCAAAATTCTATCAACTAGCTAGGACTCAAATATATCAAAATATAGATCACATCGCATATCTGATCTTCATATTCCCGTTATGTCTCTTCCACTAATTGCCTTCTCACAAGATAACTAGCGCACTAATTTAACTACACAGAATTCATTCTTTCCTGTCCTTAGATTTTTCTTGACCTTTCCTATATCGATATCTTTTCAACTGTACTAAGATGAGCTCTCTTTAATTGCACTAATAATCTTAACTCATGAATTACATTTGATGTCTACTAAGCCTTAGAAAAAAAATTGCATTATTAAATACCGGCTAAACTGTTGAAAATTCCATTATTGAACAATTGTCCCAAATTTTGAAATAACATCTCAAAGACCAATATCTAATATTCTCAATTTTAATTTTTCCAAATTTAAAGAAAAATTCAGATATTTCCCACTTTGAAGTTCAGGATACTACTTTGCATATTCTCCAAACTTCGTCTTACGTCTTGATTTGAACTATTCTCTTGTCAAATCCTTTTTAATTAATGAACCATAGTTGATAACCTATCTTCTGAACTTGTCATCATCATGTCTGATATTCTATTAAAAGAAGTTGCACAATGTAATTTAATCATATAACTCCTTACAACTAAGTCAAAGATGGATACCCAAACTCCACCATTTCAATTATGTTCTTATTTATAGACAATTTTATAAATTTATCGCATGAACTAACTATATCATTTTTGAATAGAATCTTGTAGTCTTTATCAATCTATCAACAATGATCTAAATATCATTTTCTCTCCATTCTATATAATTGGAATCCAAAATAAAAAATATGCCTTAAACTCTGATGATAGGTAAGTATAGATGTTTCTCACAATATGATAACACCACAATTCCTAACTTCAACACCAATATAATCAACTATGAATCATGTCTCTTCAACAATCCATATTATAATCCATAATTTATAAGTTTTCCTCAGAATACTTTCTAAACCCAAAAATAGTTCATTATAATATATCAAACATTCATCAGCTTTAGATGGAAAACAAATATTTTCCCATAATATAATCTGATAGCAAAAACTCTTTATATTCCTAAACCTACATAAGTTGGGGCTCTTTCTTTCTATGAAGAGACAATAATAACATTTAATCAATGGTAATCTACAATCTTACTACATAAAGAGACCATTGACTCATTGCCACCACATAAGCCTTCTTGTAAATTAAATAAGGGCCTTTAATCAAGATAATCCAAAGGACATCATTCCACTATTGGGTAAGATTTACATTAGACGATCACCGTATACTTTAGATTATCCAACATATTATCCATTTATTCCAAAGCGAATAGTTCTCAATAAAATAGAATACTTTACTCATGAAATCCAAAAATACAATCGAAACTAATCCAAAAATTACATCACTAAAAAATTCATCAAATTCATCTTAACTTCCAAAACTTAGGTCGAAGCTTCCAAATGGTATGTAATATAACATAATAATACAACCAATAGCCGTGACAAAATTAATTAACTTAATAATTCAAATATCTCATCACATTATTTGGCTATAGGACAACCATAACATTCATTTACTTGTCATTCACCATATCATGTAACCTTGTCATTTATAGTCACATTGTATAACTTGATACATTTTATTATATCTATTTCCTTAGGATCACAAAAATAGTGCTCCTTATAACTATCAAGGAACATTCCACACTTTAATGTACCATCAACATTTAGTTTTTTACTTTTTAATAAATATCATCTTGACACCAAATTTACCTCCCACACTAGAACAACATGACCTCGATAACGCAATGTGAATCCAAATCCTTACTGATCTTCAAATATCTATAAAACTTTTATGCTAGAATAACCTTAGCTAAGTTACCTTCATAACCAAAATAAATATTCTTTAATCCAAGTCTCGACAATAAGATAACCTGTCATCCATGAATTCCTTATCGTATTACTTCGATGAGAATGAAATTCTTAATTCATGAAATCCAAAATCACAACTGCAGAGATAGTGATACAATAGCAACACAAAACTCATAGAACTCAACTTATACTTATAATTTAACTTGTCTCAATCAATTTTAATCTAACACAATAATCCCAATTATGGTCATGGGAAGAGTATTTAATTTTGCATTCTAAATATATCATCCCAATATTATTTTGACGTACCATTAATTATAAATTTAGTACAGTACCATTCATAATGCCCTTTGGAATCATAAAACTTTGTTACATTGGATATCTTAATACCGTATGATCTCAACATTTAATCATGCTAATTTTCTCCTATTCTTCAACTTTACGCTATTTCTTATTCATGTCACCCACTAGATACACACATATCAACATAAATTCCATTCCTCTTTCCTTCAATGGTAGTTGAAGCACAAACATAGATACTTGCTTGTCCCTGAATCAACAAAAGATAGGCCACAGTCACATTAATTCACTCAAAATCGCAAAGTAAAACATATTTAATAATGCCATTTTTCGTCATGAATCAACATTCCATATGGTTTCATTAATTATTTATTTGTCATAAACAAGATTCCTTATCATATCTCCACATTTTGATTTTTTAATATATGCATCTTCCTCCATATACTAAATATGATCACAATTTTCCACAATAATTCTCATAGTACCTCAATCATTTACCTTACAAAGCAATCATGATTTCAACTCCAACTATACATATATCAACATTAGATCATACTTATCTTCCAAGGCATCTACAAGACATTTCCTCTAATAGTCATAAAAGAAACTCATAACCCAATAAATTTCATTACTAAGAAAGTTATACTTTTCACTTACCTGCCTGCTGGATATATAGCACAACTATTAATATATTAGAGAAAATATAACATGGCGCCAACATGACAACTCTAACAACTCTCATTACCCTCGAATAATTCTCAATAACATCCTCATACTTATTATGCTCAAATCAATAAAGTTCCTTCTTGTTTCTTAGATGACATATCATCGTTATCAGGGGTAATATGAGTTTCAAATACCACATTGGAGCCGGAGGAAATCCCCCAAATGGTCATCAAACTTTGCCAAAATCCCCTAGGAGGTCACCGAACTTCACTTCGTCCCTAAATGGTCACCGAACTTTGCCAAATTCCCTAGGAGGTCATCGAACTTTACTTCGCCCCTAAATGGTTACTGAACTTTGTCGAAATTTTCCAAGAGGTCACTCAACTTTTGCAAATTGGGACCCCATGCATAATAAGTTCAGTGACCTCTCAAGGATCTTTTGCAAAGTTTAGTGACCATTTAAGGGCGAAATGAAGTTCGATGACCTCTTAGGGGATTTTTTCAAAGTTGAGTGACCATATAGGGACGAAGTGAAGTTCGGTGACCTCTTAGGAGATTTTGGCAAAGTTCGGTGACCAATGGGGGGATTTCCTCTTGGAGCCTGTGAGTTCTGTCATTACGTCATGACTAACAATCTCAATGACTTGCTATTTTGAAAAAGAAATTCATGATTTACTCGAGCGTAACAAACACTGAACCATGCTCCGATACCAATTGTCACGACCCGTTCTGGATCACCCTAATAGACCCGACACATGTCGTGCGCCGATGAAGGATACCAGCTAAATGTTGGACCCACCACCAATGCAACCTTGACTTGCTTGACTGAAAAATATTTTTCATTGAATTTTGACAGAGTTTTCTGAATTACGAACTAAAACCACTTGAACAATGCAAATTTTCCTCAAATCAGTACCTATAATATAAATCAGGGTAAGGATGTAATACCCCGAACTTCACGTTCTACATTTGACCAATATGATTCATGCATTTCATGCTAATTTGTATCAATTTTCTGATTGCCTTCTCTTAAAATGATGCATTTGATCATCAAGGCTTTAAAATCTTTACATGATGATAACCTTCGACTCTTCGATTTAGGTGGTGAATTTTATATTGAGCTATGATAGAAAGTTAGATTAACTAAATGTTGGAGATTGGCTTGGTAAGTAATGTAATATTTGAAAGGCCGAAAATTTGTATCAATGAAGGTTCAAGCTTTCCATTCGGCTAATCGAGGTCACCTTAAACCCTAGATAGGTAATTCACATATTTGGGATATGAGGGATGAAGTGAAATTATCACAACGTAATAATATATGTCTTATACGACATTATAAATATTGAGGTGCGAATTGTTGAAAACGGTTGAGAATCGGGTAAGAAATTAAATGAACAGCTGAGGAATTAGATCTATAAAGTACTTTGGGATCTTAATGCAAGTGAAATACATTGTAAGCACATCAAAATAAACGAATGACACTTGATTTATACCTGCAAGGATAGATGTAAAATTAGAATTTAATCAAAGGAGACAACACCTACTTAACATGTGACGACTTGCCACTTTAACCTCTAATTCCTTCAACCTTAAGCCTCCAACACGTCCTATAAGTCCTTAGAACTTTACACAAGATATTTATAACTCTTCTAAGTCACATATGACTCCATGTGGTGCAAGGGAGAAGTCAAAGTTGGCTGCAAGAAGCCACCTCCTACTTGGACAGCTCATGCTAGGGGACTTTTCACTTTAATATATAATTGCTTCAACCTTAAGGCATAAATTTCGTGTCTAATCCCCAAGGACTTAATATAGGATGAATATATATCTTAAATATCATAAATGGACACAAAAATAAT
>NW_019245657.1:82090-107292 GCF_002742605.1 Olea europaea var. sylvestris
GTGGGAGACTTCTTGGGTGATTATAGGGGTAGTCAGGGGATGGGCCTCTAGTGGTCACGAGAGGATGGTCCACTCGTCGGTGTCGATTTCATATTGGCCATTTGATTATTGATATTGATATTATGCAGAGCTCTATCCAGTGCATAGTAGGTGGGTCAAGGGCCCAATGAAATGAAAGATTTCAAGTGAAATGATTTGTAGTCGACTTTGACGAATATTGAAATATGATACTTTTTATCATGATATTTAAAGTAAATGGCATGGTGTCATATGTCGTTATTACTCATGTTCAGGACATGCATGATTTTGCTTAATAAGCATTGGCTTATGTAGTTCTTGCATTGTAGGTGAACATGGAACTACATAGAGAGCATGGCTAGCTGTGGAGCTCCTACAGGATTCCAGAGTTCGATGTACATGGATGACGACCTGTAGGGTTATTTTGTAGGCTACCATCTGTTGGGTTATATTTTGGAATCCTATATAGTGTACTTTTGAAATGGCCTGTAGACATGTTTATAAGGTCTGAATATATATATGTTGGATTATGGCGATATGATTTTGGGTTTCGATATATTATATGATCGTGTCACAGGTGATTAGAAGTTAACAAACTCAAAAAAAAAATATATATATGTAAAATTCTAAGTCTAGGTTGTGTATAGATATCAATATTAATTTGGGGGTGTGACAACGACAGCCCCTCAAAATACAAACTATTCAAATAAAATGCTGACAAATCAACATTTACTTACTTTACAACCAACAATCCTCAAATATACTAAAAATACCAAATATCTAATGAGCCCATAATAAACTTTTCTGGTTTAAGCTACATGTATCCCAAAAGAACACATAATGTATAATATGATAAATGATGTCATACAACTTATGACGTGTGGTTCAATACGGTGGTTCGACAGGCTCCAAAGTTGCTCTACTCAGCTACTATCTGGTAAGGGAAAAGGGTAACAAAATATAGCTTGTAACTCAGTGAGTGGATAATTTTGTTAACAAATATAGTTTTTTCATTTATGCATATTTTCTGAAAATTCTTGCACTACTAAAACTTCTAGGAATTCAGAAATCTGGTAACACTTTTAAAACTAATCATGATTGCATCATAAAATTCTTTATTCTTAATTCTAGGTAAGCAACTGTAAAATATAGAGACTATAAATAATATGATATTCATGAAAATCTATAAAATATTGCTGCTGCTTAATACTATAAGTTGAAAGCTTTATTCTGAAAACTGAATTCTATAATCTGAAATCTGATAAACTGTAGAAATACTGAGAAACCACACCAAAAAGGTATCAATGAATAGCCTTACTCATGTACGGAGTAATTTTGATGTACAAGACAAAGTCATTCAAATCTGATAACCTGGTCATACGTACGCAGAGCTACCCCAAAGGCTAATCACCTTAGTACACGGCCCAAAGCCTCTATGTGTACGAGAGTGGACCCCAAAGACCTCTGATAATCTGGTCATATACTATGAAAACATATTCACAATAGTGCAGAGCATGTAAAATCACCATAACTTGTCATACATGTGGAAATACATTCACACAAGTGCAGACTAGGGTAAAATCACTTGGTTACATCCTGGTGATTTGTAAAAATAACTTTAACTATACTGAAACATTTATATTAATATAACATGCTAATCAAATGATTTGATTAAAGTAAATTTAACTTTAAAAATAACTGATTATAAATCCACTTTATTCTAAAAATCATGCTGTCAATTCAATTGAATGAAATGATAAATTTTCTAATATAATATAAATTTAATAAATACTAATTTCTGAAAAATGAGTTTATATCCACTCACTAGTCAAGCTACCACCTAGGCCGGTCGGTAAGCTTTTCCAATTTCTTCGTCGCCACCTGAAATATGTTACAAAATAACTAATTTAACCACAATTAAAATCAAGAAACCTTTATCTCTAATGATATTATAATAATTAAATTAAAATTTCCAAATTTCCTTTAATCAATTTGAGCTAATTTTAATTTCTAAAACCTTCACATGTGATTACTTTATCCAAATTTAACATCATTCCAATCATAGCAATATGTATCCCTTTCATTCTAGTGAAAAACTAGTAATCACACTACAACCAAATTAATATATCTATTATTCCCCAAAATCATTCTTCTAAGTGAATGATTCCATTAAGCAATCCTTTCCACAAATAATCCCTACTCAATCATCAAATTTAAAAACTAGGGTTTGTCTAAAAAAAAAATAAATGATATCAAAACTTGAGCTTCAAGTAGTAGTCATCTCAAATGGAAATTAAAGAATCAATAACTTGAGCTTCAAGTAGTAGTCATCTCAAAATCTGAAAATTTAACTACAAATTAAACCCTAACAAATTAACATAAAATTTCTCTACCTCTTGAAGAGAATAAAGGGAACGAAAAATGAAAATCAACATTTAACTACCTCCTTCCTTCTTCCTTCTTCCTTCTGCTTCTTCTTCTTTTTACTGCTGGTTCCAGATTTTTCCTATTTGTTTGGATGATTGATATATTAAAAAAATGGGCTAATTGTTGTATAATTGCCACATGCCCTCCATAACACCAACTTTAGCAATTTAAGTCCTTCAACTCCATTTTTATATCACATTTAATCCTAAACTTCCAAAAATATATAAGTAAATTCCCAACTTTAAATTGTATCCAATTTAACACTCATATATTGCCAATTGCAAAATAAACCCCAATAACATATGTTATTTTATTTTAGTCCTTAATTGACTTCGACCTTGGCTAGTCAATTTTTGAATTTATTTATTTATTTATTTATTTTATTATTATTATTATTATTATTATTATTATTATTATTATGACTAAGAAAAATTGGTTTGTAACAATTACTCTCTTTCATTCTCAAATAACATCAAAGAATCAGAATACCTTTGCTCAAACTGTTTCCACGAGGGAGTTTTAGAATTGGAGAAAACATCACAATTCAATATGGTGCCATGAAAACAGGTTTGATGAAATCTGTATATTTTCATAATACAAAGAGTGGTATATAAAGAGTAAGTGTGCAGGGAAAGGCATCCAAGAGTTGGTTAACATAAGAAACTAAATGTCAATTATTAAACTACATGTGAAAGCTCCATAGTTAGCAGCACAGAAACTGATTACCAAAATCTCTCTCCAGAATTACGAGTTATTTTTGTCCACTTATTTCTTCCAGTACAACTTCTACGTCCTATATGTTTTGATTAACTAGTATTATCGCTAAAAACTTTTTCATCAACAAATATGATCAAACATGAAGGACAAAAACAATGAATCTACCCATAAGAATGTGAAGCATTAGAGTATCTACTTTAAAACGAAAGAATGGGAAGATAGTAGCAATGAATTTGACAGGAAAAAAGGAAAGTGAACTCACTGCCGCTGGCAAGTAGATAAAATGGGCGAAGTGCGTCCAATCTGGCTGAGGCCAAAGCAAGGTAATGCTCAACCTTTTTTCAACTAAACAATATAATGCTTTCAACTAAACAGCCACAGTAATATCCATGTTAGTCCTGAATGGTTTGTTTCTCTGCGGAGTTGATTAACCTGAGTGCACATCATTTGATATATTTTGCTCTATTTTATAGGCTTCATTTATCATCCCTGCCTTTCTGAGGCAAGATACCAAAGAGGATGTGTAATTCCATCTGGGACACAACCCACTGTCAACATATTACTAAAAACTGGTTACTGCTTCAGACATTCTTCCTTTCATACAATGCCCCAGAATGAGAATGGTGAACCGTGAATGTCAGCTTATCAGGACGGCATCCTTTCACCTCCATTTTTGCAACAATAGTATTTGCCTCGTCTACATTACCAGCCTTGGAAAATCCATCAATTACAGGATTGTAAATATTGGGGAATGATATCTTCCCTCCATTGTATCTGCCTTAATAAATCACGAGCTTTACTGAGTCTATTCTCCTTGCACAGAGCATTAATGAGAACTGAGAAAGTAAATAGATTTGGAGGCACTTCCGTCTCATTCATTTCATCCCAGAGCTTCAATCCTTGTTCCAACCTACCAGCCCGACAATGACCATCAATGAGAGAGGTGAAGGAGAATACACAGGATGATATCCACCACCGACCATCCTTTGTTTGAGGTTTACGGTTTAAGAGACCGTGGAGTCTCTTTGGGTTGACACACCCCGGTACGGAATGAATCGCCTCGCCAACAGCAGTTTTGGCGTAAGGTTGTGATTTATGATATTGTCGGGGAAGGACAAAGAAGAACATGGTTTTTGGGACTTTTCTCCCTATATTTTCGCTAAAATTGGTATTTTTTTGCGCCGGAAATTCACACATTGCAATGCACATTTGTGTAATAAACGAGTTATCAAATTAAGCGGATAACTATTAAAATCAAATGAAAATTAATTAAAATGTGTGGTTAAAAAATTGTGAATATGTGGTTAAAATTAATTGTTGATTTTGATTTAAATTAACCCATGTTCGGTTTCCATTCTTTTCTTATTAAAATGAAAAATATGACTGTTATCCATTATATCAAGCCATCGAATTTGAATTTCTATCTATTGTGTAGGGTCCATAACATAACGACTATATTTTTCATTCTCATTCTTTCAAAAATGAGAAACAAATGGGGACTAAAATTTCAATTTTAATTTCTACTAGACGAGGGCTAAAAAAAAGACAATCACTTTAAAACAGAACAAAGTCCAAGGACTACGATGAAGAGGGAATTCAATGGGCATACAAGTCATATACAATTGGGGTATGAATACATGATGTCGCTAGCTAATTAAATTTGAGATTTCTTGGGACACGTATGAAGACCGTATTAAAGAATATTCTGGAGCAAAACGACAGTGTTTGTGGCTTTGGTTTTGTGATCTTCCTTGATAGTGGAAGGGGAATTTAAAGTTAAAAATAATTGATGACAATGGAGATTCACGGGGTTTGTGAAAGCTAATAAGCATGTTTTAAAGTTGCTTAAAATTGACTTATTTGAACACAGTTCTACTTATTTTAGCGTGTACGTTATTTTTCTATGTAAAAATCTGACTCAAGATTAATTGAGCAAAAAAGAAGAGATTTTGGAGCTTAATTGCCATAAAAGGATGGAACTGCACAACTATTGGGAAGTGTGAGATTGGAAGCTCTGGATAGTTGATCGGATGATGTCACAAGTTTTGGGACCAAAATTGACACATGGAAAGTTTGGAGACCAAATTGATGAAATATGAACTTTGGGATCAACTTACACATTTTAAGAACTTGAAGAACCGAAATTGAAGAAGTTAAAAGTTTGAGGACCAATTTGCAAGAGTTTGGAAGAGCAGTGATCAATGTGGACATAATTATAAATTGGATGACTTAAATGGTCAAAGCAGAAAGTCGAAGGATCAAATTAGAGAAATCGATAATGAGATATTGAACTATGCAATAAAGTCTAGTCTTGCGTCTGCGACACACATTTTGCCAAAAAAGATATATAGTTTTTCACGAAAATGCTATTTGCCCTTTGGCAAAGGAATTCAAAGAATTAACTTAAGGCAGACTTGTAGATGAACACGAAAACAGAAACGAAAAATGAAATGGGACATGACATGACACGAAAAAATGCTATTTTTGAAAAATGTAGGACATAAACATTGGGAAACATTATATTAAAATTATAATCTAACTCCATAAAATCGATATTCAATTTCAATTAGAAAAAATTTCACAATCTATCTAATTTAACGAAGATCTTCACAGCAAATTATTGTTAGTTCAAAAGTCAAAACAATTGTTGATAATGAATAAATACTCAATTTAAAATAAATTCATAAGTTCTCAAATCAAATTGCTTTAACTGGGTTATCACCATCAATACCTATAACACTGTTGATGTACAAACGACAAACTTAAAAGCAATTTTTAAACAACTTATTTATATAATTTAATGATTAAAAAAATTTAAATATATATTCAATTACCTGCTTTAGTCAAAATGGGACTAATTGCTCTATGCATGTCTACTATCTTCCTTAGGGGTGGGCGCGGGTCGATTCGGTTCGGTTCTAAATAGAACCGAACTGAACCAAACTTTTCGGGTATCTAGTAAATGGAACCGTCGGGTCCAAATATAATTATGGAACCGTTCGGGTTCGGTTCCATTCGGTTCGGTTCGGATCGGTTCGGTTCCGTTCGATTCTGTACTATAATTAAATTTTTTAACATTTATAACAACGTTATATAAATACGACTAATGATACATTCAATAGTTTTGGAATGTCAGAGATTAGTAAACTATCTTGTTCAAATGATCGCTACGATCAAAGCTTCAGTCGGGGAAAGTCACGGCTTCGATCGGAGGTCAGAGTGTCGGCCGACGATTGTATAGGTTTTGGAATATTAGATAGGCTGCGAGAGTGAGTGCGAGAGTCGAGACAACGTTATGCACTTTATTGTAGGTGTTTAGGGTTATTTAGTGGATTTGATTTGTTTGGCTAAAAAATGAAACAATAAAATGGGTAATTGGGCCAAAAATTAAAAAATTAGAAATGAAACAAATTATTGGGCCAAAAATTTGGATTTAGAAATCATTAATTTGTTAATTTGTTTAGAAAAAATTAAAATTAAAATAATTTGATTTACTCAATATAAAAAAAATTAGAAAAATTCGGTTCTTATTCGGTTCTTCGGTTCTTGGTCTAGAACCGAGAACCGAATCGTACCCGTCGGTTCTCAATTCAGATACCCGTTCGGGTATTTAATTTGACAAGAACCGTCGGGTTCGGATCGGTTCGGTTCGGGTTCGGTCGGTTCGGTTCGGGAGATTTGCCCAGCCCTAATCTTCCTCAACATCTCAAGAATCTCGACTAACAATCAAAATTTAATAAAGGTGGCACAATAATTAAAAAATTTATGTTTATGCTAAGAAACATGCTATGGGTCCATCAATTTTTACAGCATAGTCTACAGCTTACACACATGGAATAGGTGGGATCCGTAATTAAAATAATCGTGGACCCCACCTTTGTGAGGAGGCTATTAAAAAAGTTGTAAAAAAAAAATGCTTTACAATCAGCTTTTTCCTTATGTTAAATATAGCATTACAATGCTTTTATAAATAAAAAGCCCTAAGTTAACTATTGATTAGAGCCCGTGATTAAGCCCTTTTTTTTTCTTTTCATTTTTTTTTTAATAAAAATTATTTTTCATGCAAAGTTTCCTAAAAATTCCATGAAATTTCCTAAAAGTTTCCATAAAGTTTTTGTAGAGTTTCCAAATTTCATTAAAAAGGGGAATCTTATTTTCAATCTTCGAAACGTTTTCAGAGAGTTTTCGAAAAGTTTCGATTTTCGAAACGTCTGAAGAGTTTCGGTGCATCATAGTCGTCTACTCAAGGAATCAAATATACTGTGTTCAATTTCTTATTTTTTAGGTTTGTACTATCTACCCTAACATAGTAAGAATAATATGAGGGTATTCGTATTAGATTCAATTGTAGCTGTTATGAAAATATAAATGCACTTGTCCATGCTTAGTTTTATGCTCTTTGTGATTTTTCTTTTTCTTGAATTATTTGGAAGAAGAATTTCGATAAAAAGATTGTGGACGGGGTGTTGTGGTATAAAAGGAAGTTGAAGGGTTCATACGAAGATGTTGATGATTATCTCTCAACGTTTGAGCCCCCGCTTTATGAAAAAGCTCTGATTGTTCAGGGAAAATACGAGGAAAATGGTATACTTTTCTACTTTTCAAATGTTTCCCTAGACATGATAAAAATTGCGCCTTTATTGAAATTGGATTTGAATTAGGATTTCGAGTCTGAATGTGCTTGTGCATTTAGTTTCATATATACAAGTTTCACGTATATTTTTGAACTAATGTAACAATAACGAGGCTAATTGTCATTACATGTTTGGCTTGTTGTCAATTTTGGTCTTTGGATTTTGATTTAAAAAAAAAAAGAAAAAAGAGTGTTGTAATTGGAATGGGTTAACACGCGGACCAAATGGCTTTGGAAGCCTCAAATGATTTCTCTTGAGAAAAGTGAGGACCATTTTTTCCAAATTGCATCTCTTGTGAATCTAAGTAGCTAAGTTATTTGATAAACTTTAAAATTGTAAACATTCAACGAAAATATTCCACCAAAAATATAGATTCTTAAATAGGGCTATTTGACCGAAAATATTAAATGTCACATTCAACGAAGAAAAAAATATTTTTTAATTTCCAAATGCTCTAGGTGTGGCATTTATGATATTTCTATTCACTTGGTGACTATAAAATACTAAAATTCATGCATAATTTATCTAAGATGGTTCCGTTGCTAAAGCCATTTTGGAATTGATCCAAAGGTCTAGCAAGATTTTTATTTTTTTTTTAATTTTTTTTTTAAATTGCAGGACAAAAGGTTATCTTAAGTATGTGAACTTATAGAAAATTGAATATTTATATATTTAGAAGTTAACTACTTCTCTCAAAAGATTTTTATCAATAATTAAATATTATACATCTACGGCGGATTTAAGAATGTTTTTGTCCTTGAGCTCTAATGTTTAAAAAGGCGTAAATAGATATGAAGAACAGCTTAAATAAAAATAAAATATGTGCTATCATCACTCTAATAGCATCTTTCATGGAATCATAGTCATATCTAATCCTTCCATCATCTTCTTTGTCATCACTATTAATTTCTATCCAATCATCTTCCTCATCAATTAGCCTTTCTGCTGGATTTCAAGATATTCAAGGGAAAAAAATGTTAAAACTGACAATATATACATTCTTAAGCTTTTTATGGACTTTATGCAAACCGAAATTTCTGCTAGACTTCAAGAACTCCCAAGCCATTGCCTGGCATAAAAAATTTCAGGGAAAAAAAAAATTAATGAGAGAATAAAAGGGATGAAGGCCCCGTTTGGGAGGGATTTTAAGAATTGATTTTTTGTCCGTTAGAAAAAAAGTGGGATCCACCTATGAAAGAAAAAATCAAAAATTACGGCTAAAATAGTAAAATAACGGTAAAAAATTTAATTTTTTGAGGTAAAAAATCTCTCCCAAACAGACTGGAAATGTAGATAATAGAGAAGAAGAAAAAAAATTTAAATCTGCAATCTTGAAGACTTGGAGAGGAAGTTTCCCTTTTTCTTAAGTTGAGCAGGGTGAGCAGGGCAGTCTAGTAGGGGAAGGTATAGATTTCTTAAAATTGTTGGCTGTATACCATGCTAGCCCCCTCACATGAGGGAGGGTTCACCGTGAATGAAAAAATGATGGCCCCTATTGTGAGGGGGTGTACAGCAAGCAGGGCTCTAGGTTTGTCTTCTTTTCTCATCAAAATTGATAGGCTTAATTATCAAATACGGGCTTGTGTTTTCCATTTTTTTAAAAATCAAATTCATGGGAACAATGCACAATTAATACACTATAAGAACCACATTTAATAACTAACAAACCTTCTAAAAACTTTCATAAATCAGGTGATAAATCAAATTATTAAATATATAATTATAAGGTAATATACATTAAGCCCCCGTTTGACTCTCATTCTTTTCAAATTTTAATGGTCGGAATAGTGTTTTCTGAAAAATGTGTAATTGAAAAAGAATTAAAAGTTTTTCATTTGTGTGTAATATTATTTTATGGAAGATTGTATGGTTGAAAATAAGAGAAATAAAAAGAATGAGAAAGAAAATGAGGGCCAAACAATGGCTAAATCTGTGGTAAATATATCGTGCTACATTATCTCCTACAAATAAGTTATTTTACCATATTTAAAAGATATTTCTCACTCTCCCCTCAAAATCAAACATTATTTCTCTATGTACACATCAAGCTCTAGAAAACTCTCCAAAATCACTGCAATTTCACAATTAATCCTCGATTTTGAGCCACAATCAACGAATAAAGTCACAAATCCCATTGACATACTTCTAATATTCATTATTATGGAGAAGTTGAAGCTCGTCTATAGAGTAATTGGATTTTCCCAAAGCAAAATTAGAAATTCTGTGATCTGATTTCAAAGGTAAGCGTACAATAAGATTCTCATAAGCTTATGACTTTGCAGACAATGATGTTTTTGAACCGAATGAAAGCTTTTTTCTAACCATGATTATATTTTTCCCTTTGTGAAAAATATGTTGCATTCTACTCAATACGTGAGTGTGTTTTCTCATTAACCATTGATAGTATGCATTTTTATTATTAATTTACAATTCTAAGCATATTGATATGTGATCATTGTGTAATGTCAATGTGACTATCTGTGATCGTAGCTGTGCCTCATCCCCATTGATAAATGTTACTATTAGTTGTGACTACTGAATTGAATTGTTTGTGACCTATCTATTAAATGTTGTGATAGTCCAGGAATTAATTTTATTTGTGACCAATGTCATTTCATTGAAATTGACTTTATGTTACCCTATATGTGTTGACTGTATGTATATATGTTGTGACTTGTATTGATTTAACTGTGACTTCTTTATCCTAATCTGTGACTAGTGCCCTTGCATTGAAAGTGAGTCTGTGAGCCTAAATGTGTTGAGTATATGTCAATATTTCCACATTAAATATGAATGATGCATGAACTGACCTATTCTATTTTCAGTATGTTATACTATTGTATTTAAATGATTATGCATCTTTTTTGGTTTGTTGTGACTAACTGTGACCTGGTATTCCCACATTGCTTATCTCCATAACATATGAAAGTTTCTTGATTTTAATGAATTAAATGTGACATTTTATTTGTATGTGATTAGGAATGGCAATTTTGTACGTTTCCCTATTGTACGAGGATTAATTTATTCTAGTGAATGATACGTGCAAATATGATGAATTCGTTGAACTTATTATTTTAGAATTGGGGCTAAATCATGCAGAAATAGCTACGACAATGACAATAAGTTAGAGGTTTTTTGTTTGATGATGGTTGTGTGTGATCGACTATGAATAAAATTCCAATTTAATTGACACTGCTGTTTTGTGTTCAAACTAACTCTGGATGTCCTCTTCGACTAAAGGTGACCAAATATGTGTTTACTATGACAAATATGTAACTCCAACCTGTTAAGCATATATGACCATTTGTGACCTGTTGGAATGTAACACGTTAAGCAATTGTTGCTATTTGTAACAATTTGTGACTTGCAATTATGTAACACGTTAACCATATGTGACTAGTTGTAACTTGTTTAGACATCTGCAAATATAAACTTTCATCTCCATAAAGACCATTACTTAGATGATATGAACAAAACCATTCACGGAATCTCATTAACAAAACTGTAAATAAAATATTCATTCATTGTACCAACTACTTGAGAAAAACAAATCAACATTCAATTCCAAAGCTTATGACCAAGATAAATGATAATCGATTAAACAGTAAACAACAAAGGTGAAAAACTTTTCAAATTACAAAATTCCCAAACATGTCACAAAATGATATTTCGATATAAAAAAAAAAAGACCCAAATCAGATCACAGATTAGCCAAAAGTAAGTCACAAATTTCATAAATCATGTCACAAAATCAAAATTTACCTTCTTCATGGATTTCTTGCTACGTCGGCATTTCAATTTCTTTAGTGAAAAGGAATCTTAGACAACTTACTTTCTCTTTCCTTTATCTTCACATCACGCTACAAGTTCTAACCAATTTAAATACTAATAAAGTTGACGCTAAAATATAATATGGCTATTTCACGATGAAGCTCTGGTGATAATGGCAGTGATTGAGAGTTGTATGAAGGAGTATTATGCTATTATCTGAGCGTGAGCTTGGTTTGAATATCTGGTATTGCAAAGATAGTAGAAGTTTCGCGAATGGTAGGGAGAGAGACATGGTGTTCATGTAAGGTAGAGAGAGAAGTGATTTTATCGGAGTTGATAAGAGAAATTTATAGGTAACTGTGTATAAGAAGATAAAATAGACATATCTAATAAGATCTGCTAAGAGGAAACACTCACAATTGCTCGAAAATGAACAAGGGAGTTATATAAATACACTTTGTATTACTATTCTCAAAAAGGCTTCTTTCCAACTTGCTCACTTGTGCTCTTACTTCATTCCTTTATGGCCAACTTGGTTACAATAAGGCTACCTAAGCTTCTATTTATAGTTATACGCCTCTATTTCATGGTTATGGAGGGCAGAGATTAGTTTGATCCTGCAGTGGAGAGTGGTTATATAGACTCTTCCATCAAGATATTGATAAAATTCTCCCAGAAACGTTGTCTATTCAACCTTCTACGTAGTCTTTACAATTTTCCTGCACAAAATATTCTAGAATGTTGTCCCAAGAACTGCAGTTTAACGTGCCTTACGATTTGTGGACATGATTGTTCTAGTCAACATTAACGTGTGAAGTTCGGAAATTTGTTATCCTGATGTTTCTTAGAAATTGTTTGTCTGCTTTACTTAAAAATGTTCATTCAATTGATTGTGAACAATTTTATAAAAAGCCATCCAAGTGAAAATATTCCAATTTTGGCCAAAATTACCAGCAGAAACACTTAGTACACATGCTAAACGGTTGAACTGATATTTTTGGATATTTTGGCATGTAAACTTACCTGTCCATGTCATTTTTAACCATACTGGCCAGAGAGCACTTATTTGTTGCCAGCTACAGTAATCTCCCCTATTATTGCAGAAAAAATTGGCTAAGAGTGGCATCTTGTTAAGAGAATTCTTATTTTCTAAGCATCCAGTGATTTCTAATTTTAAATTTCCAATTTTTGTGAACTTGCTTTGAAGATGGTCATGCATTAATCCCCTTTAACATTCATTTGTCATGCTAGAGATGATTCTTGATTAAGTTGAACAATTTACAGGGACGCGAAAAAGATGTTGCTATTTTTTCATGTGTTCGGGCGAGCAAAGATAAAGGCTTTGGATTTGTTGCTGATTTTCGCCAGATGAATGTTGTTATCGATCACCATAGCCAGATCATCATTCCTGGTATATCTTTATCAAATTTAACTGATTGGTTCATATTCACAGAAATTTGTCGCTTGATTTCATAAAAGCTTTTATTACTATACTAGGTTGTGGGGTTCTGCATCGACATTCATTGTAGGATACAAGTGTATGAAACTCCATTTATCTTATATTATTTATTAAAAAAACATGTCTTATAAAATGTTTAATCATCTCTATAATGATTTAAGATGTGTCAACTTATCGTTAGATCATTGATCTGGCATGCTGATACCTAGTCGAAAATTACATTTCTTGTTACAAAACCCTATTGGAAAAAAAAAAAAAAAAGAATAGAAAAAAAGCAATTATTTTCTGTATAAGTTTACTTTGAACACAGTAAGCCTAAGGCCAGCCATTGATGTTTACATTTGAAACATCTCTTAATAGGGGTCAAACATTCGATTTTACGGCAAAATAAAAGGTGAAAGGTAAAAGGAGTTTTGATCCCATTTCTTAAAATTTATTTTCAATTACGTAATAATAAAAAATTGATTTTTATTATAACTAAACGAGGTGCTTATTTTTCGTTCTCTTGATGGCTAAAACCATGCATCCTCCGATTCACGCAGCGTACCACCCCTAATGGGAAGAGGGTTTTCCCGGTTGTCAGTTTGGGATCGGAGTTGGAGAAAAATTTCTTTTCATTTTATATTTTTAATTTTAAAATAATTGAACGGAAAAGGGGATGAGGAATGGTGATCCATGCCCCCTTCTTTGCCAAGCTTAGTTTATTTAACTACAAAATTATTTATAACTTCTAAGATATTTCAATCTTCAATCGTTCTTAATTATTTTTTCTTTAAATGCAATTGAAAAAAAATAAAAATAAAAATCAATCGACTTATGTCTATTCAAGATTTTCAATATTTTTCTTTCAGTTGAATTGGTGAAGCCAGGCAACTACCATTATACCGTAATAATGAACTTTCATAGTAGTTTCATCCAAATAATTTGATCTTTTAATAAACGCCTGATGTTTTTGTAAACATATGAAGAAAGTGGGTACAAGAATGATTTGTCTATTTGAGCCGATAACAATCACATATCTTTAAAGGGGTCTACAAACCACACCATAGTTTTCATAGTGAGATTTGCTATCATTTGTACTCAATTTCTTCAAGGAATTTAACGTTTTACCATACTCAGAAATATAGAAAAGTACTCTACAATGTAAACAACCGTATTTAAAAAAAAAAAATAATAATAATAAATAATTGAAAAGAAATTGTTATATGAACAATTGGCTAGAAATAATTCGAAATATGAGTCAGCGAACATTGATCAACCGACACAAGATGGTTTAGTTAGAATTGTGCTTTTTGTTATTTCCATTTAATCTTTTGTTTCATTATTGCACTTAGCAATTTGATTGTTACAAAATAAAGTAAAAGGTCCTTTAGTCACATGGTTTAAAGGCATACATTTCAAGGATTTTTATTTCATAAAGTCTTATACAAAATATAACACTAAAATAACACAGCATAAATGATGAATTATATAATTCTTCAATGATGATGTAACAATTGGACCACTTAAGTTAAACAACCATTCAAATGCATTTACAATAAGATTTCAACTACATTAAAGGTTTACCTAACCATTTGATATTTCTTATTGGTGGTGGAGGCCGATGAGAATATCTCTGTCATTATCATTTTTGATATTTTTCTCGTAAAAAGTGTATGTTAACTCTTAATCATATCTCCTTTCAATTATGTATGCTGCACATTAATAGTGATGTTACACCAACAGGGTTTGAAAATAGGTTTTAGAACCAGACGCCACTTGTCGAGCACTAATTGCACAATTCTTTTTTTTTTTTTAAAGAAAGAGAAAAATTGGACCATACAGGGACGGGCACCTCACACTTGGTTTCAAACCCTATTTTTAAACCCTGTTTGAGTAGATTAATTGGCACATTAATGAGACAATCAAAGCTTTACTCATCAATTGATTAAAAAGGTTAAACCCTAACCTTAAGGGTCCCCCACCACCCTACCCTGAAGCATTATGAGGGAGGTAAATCGCAGGTTATGCCTCCAAGGGTACAAGATGAAAAGCTGCTTGTACACTTACACTTACCCAAGAGCTAAATCCATATTATATGTCATGTCACCGATATTTAGTATAAATAAACTCAACTTAAAGATAATAATTTAATCAATATATCTTTTAACTCGTATCATATCCTAGCCTTATCAACTTAAAAGGATGGGATATCACTTGTATGTAAATGAAGGCAAAATTGTCAGTCTAATTATTATTTGAAATTATAGTTTTAGTAGTTTTTCTTTTCAATAGGATCATATATTTAACAAATTAATTTAATTTCAAAAAATGACTAACAAGTGTATTTTTAAAAGAGGAATAACAAGTTGCATTTAATTTTCTCTAAAAAAATATTTTTAATTTATTATTATTAATAGCTTATATTATAAAATAAAAAAATGTGAATTGTAAATTTGTTTTAAATTGTTTTTTGAACCGAACCGAGCGTATCTGGCCGGCCGGCGCGAATTTATTAGTAATATTCACATAATTTAAAAATGATTAAAGACAACGGAAAGTGACAATCACGCGCTAACTGACATTTATGATTTATACCATTTGGCGGGATAGACACGGGCGGCAGCCGCAATTGGTATACACTCGATTCCTAGCGCGTGATATTGAATGCCCACCAATAGGAGCATCCACGTTTTCCTTGATTATTATTCATTTTTTACTTTATTTTTTAAGCTAGTAATCACATAACGATTTATGTACAGATGAGTTATCAAAAAAATAATGAATTTTTTTCTTATTCATTTGATTAAAAAAAAATCTCTGACTCCATTATAACCCGTCACATTACGTTTATATAAATTATATATATAATTTATATATATCTATAGTATAACCGCTACAAGTTTGAACCTCAATTGAGCCAAAACAAAACTAACTTGGTATTTCGTCCATGACACACTTAGTTTTTGTTTGATAATCATTATTTCAAAATTCTTTATTTTACATACATATTTTCAAATTTCTCACATGATAAAATATTCTTCACATACATTCGAAAATTTTCTTTACTTTTTAACTACACTTTCTCCCAAAATTCACTATTCAAAACATTGTGTTGAACAAATAATGACCATCAAACAAGGCTTAATATCTTAGACGAGGAAGAAAGAAAAACTTTTGACATACTTAGGTTTTAGAGAACGAACAAGCATTTAATCGTTTATATTGTAGCACATGATCCATTAACACTTTCGATATCTACTATAGCATCAAAGTATTTTTAGTGTGGTGACATTTCGATTTTTGGTTACAAATCAAGACTTAAAGAAGTTATACAAGAAGGTTCAATGTGTTTAAGGAATGAGAAGATACAAAATTTCGAATCCAAGATTATGTGGGCACGTTAATAGCTAAATATTTTCGAGATATGAGTTTGTGACTAATAGCTAAATATCTTCAAGCTATGAGTTTTATCACAAGTTGTAGTTACACATGATCTATTAACACTTTCGATATCTACTATAGCATCAAAGTACTTTTAGTGTAGGTGACATTTCGATTTTTGGTTACAAATCAAGACTTAAAGAAGTTATACAAGAAGGTTCAATGTGTTTAAGGAATGAGAAGATGCAAAATTTCGAATCCAAAATTATGTGGGCACGTTATAGCTAAATATCTTCGAGATATGAGTTTGTGACTAATAGCTAAATATCTTCAAGATATGAGTTTTATCACAAGTTGTAAATATTGTTTCAAGTTAATTTTGAAGAAAATAAAACAAAAAGTTGTATGCGTGATAACTTGTTCATGTACAATATTAGCTCTGTAAGTTTAAAAGTAATTGGACCAAGCTCCAAAAGAGGAGGATTGCAATTTTCTTAAAAAAAAGAAAAAAAGAAAAGAGACAAGCGACTCGACCCATGAGGCCATGAGTCGTTGGGCCCAATCGAGCCCCTTTTTGAAACACAACCCGAGTTCGAGTGTTTAAGGTCGAACCGGATTGCCACTTTTGCCTACACTGGGGGCATAATAAATTATTATTCACATAACTATTTTCACAAATTGAATTTTTTGACTTTATTCAGAAGTACTTTGAATTTTGAAAATACGAACGAGGGATGAAATATTGACCAACTGCCATCCTAAAAGTTACAACTTACAACTTGAAACATATAACCTAATTCTAAAAAAATAATAATAATCATAATTCACACATTTTTTGTAACTTCAGTACTTCATAACATTAATAAAAAAAAAAAAAAAAAGATTTTCGACTGTTCTCCCGACCCCCTCCTTACCTTCCTTTTCTATCCCATTTCGACGTACTCGGGAAATATATTTAGTAAAATGGGAATGAAGATTTAAAAAAAAAAAAAAGTTACCGTAGACATCGTTGAAAAATGAATTGATAGAATTTTTAATAAAAGTACACGAGATATTTGATACCTTAATAAGCCCCTGTTTCATCCCATTCTTTGAAAAAAAAAAAAAAAATTTTAAACAGTATTTTGATATTATTTCAAAGGGACTACTACACGTAATGTACAATCTCGGGGCCCATACATTAATTGGGCGTGGGCCCCTCCCTTCATGTAAGTGGAGTGTAAGATTTATACAAGGTGCTTCATACTTATTTCAATCACACATTTTTCAATAAAATAATATTTCATGCAAATTCAATATTTTTTTTAATTTTTTAATCACATATTTTTCATCAATATACTATTCAAAAATTCATTTACAGAGGCTCAAACAAGGGCTAGAGTCTGTACGATAGTGATTTTGAGAATTGATTTTTGAATATTAGAAAAAAAGTGGAAATCTACTGTAAGACAAGAACTCAAAAGTTGCAGCTTTTTTTGAGGATGAAAAATCACTCCCAATTTTTGGATCGAAGAAATCTACTTAAAAAAATAATAATAAAAATACTACGGAAACAATGTTGTGGAATGACAAATATACTGTTGATGGCTTTATGACCACGCCTGTCCTAAGAAAGCGAGTTTGAAAACTCCCTTTGGCCTTATCTACTCCCTCCCGCAGACAGCCATTTGTTTCGTACTTTTCTCCCTCTCTTATAATCTCTCTCTATATATACGTCCACTGTCACACTCTCTCTATATATATCTAAACATCTATATGCATAAATTCGAACTGTCCCGAAGACTCTCCCTCTCTCTCTGAAAATTCAGTGTCTTAAGAGTTTTGAATTGCTCAACGATAAGGTGATTTCAATTGTCGATTCAGTTGCAGAAAAATTTCAAGAAAAATCTGAGTGAATTTCGAGAAAGTCGTTTCAAATGGCTTCGTCGAAGGTGATGGCGTCAACATCACCACCCAATCCGGATCTGCCGCGTCAAACTTCGCCTACTTCTTCTTCTTTACATTCAATTGCTGATCAGACTCGGAATTTTGGGTCTATGAGCATGGAGGAAATTTTGAAGAACATTTATTGTGATCCTGATTCGTTTGTTGTGGAGAATAACGGCGTCGGAGGTGGGGATGCTGTTGCGGACGGTGGTAATGCTGGTGGAGGAATGAGAAATGGGAGTGGGGATGGGAATAAGACGGTGGATGAGGTGTGGAGGGAGATTGTTATTGGAGATGGAAATGGGGGTCAGGAGCCGGAGATGACTTTGGAGGATTTCCTGACGAAGGCTGGGGCGGTGGGTGAGGAGCATGTAAGGGTGCCGGTGGCGACAATCGGACCTCTTCCTCCTGTTCTGCCTGCCACAGCGGCGTTTGGTGTGGATGAGTCGATGAATTCCATGGTGGGAGTGGAGGCTGCAGGGCAGTTTTCTCCTTCCGTGTGTATAAGGAATGGATCAACAGGCGGAGGGTATGGGGTGGAGTTTGGAAATGGGATGGTGGCTGTGGGAAGGAGGGGCGGCGGCAATGGCAGAGGGAAACGTAGGGCGGCGTTAGAAGACGTTGTGCTCGATAAGGCCACTCAGCAGAAGCAGAGGAGAATGATTAAAAACAGAGAGTCTGCTGCCAGGTCCAGGGAACGGAAGCAGGTTTTTTTTTTTCCTTCCTTTAATTCATGTTTCTCTTTATATAGTTTTGATTGAATTGATTGCTAATCTGATGATGATTTTTACAGGCTTATACTGTGGAGTTGGAGACATTGGTGACACGACTAGAGGAGGAAAATGCTACGCTTTTGAGAGAAGAGGTATCATTTTATTTTCTTAATTTTATTGGACAATACAATTCAAATCAGTTTACCCTTTAAGGTCTTGCATTTATTTGTGCATTTTGTCGCTGTTTTGATCCCAAGACAACTTTTTGATAGAAAAATATCGATTCTTCAAACTCATTGGCTGGACTGTCAACCAATCGAGAAGAATGGGGGATTTAGGTGGTTCAGCTGTTGCTAAAAACTAAATCTTGAATGGCTTATTTTTGCCAAATTCTTCTATTCAATGTCTTATTGTACATCTTATTTCTCCACATAAATAAAAAGAACTGGCAGATTCTGTTAATCTAATTTATAAATTATGCGAGAAAGGAACATATTCTAAATTTTGGCAGGTCGACACAATTTTTATCAAGAGAGTTTTTACTCCATTCCATTCCTTTTTTTTTTTTGAAGGGCTTGTGGGGTGATAAATTTTTGTTTGCTTATTGGATATTTTGAATTGCCCTGAAATTTGAAAGGCAAGGAAAAAGGAAGAAGTGGCAGCCTGGCAATCTTTGCTTCCTTTCTATTTGTTGTTTATGTCCCATGCTATCTCGCTTTCATCTCCATATAGATCATAGTTGGCTAAGTTTAAAAGCCTTTTTAAGAGCCTTTTAGGCAAACATGCAGTATGCCGGATGAGTCTCCATCCTGCTTATAGGAATCTTACACATCATGTTACTAGCAGTTCCCTGACAAAGACCAAATACACACACACACACACACACACACACACACACACACACGTTTCACTTACTGAATCAGTATTTGTTATATTTTGAGTCTCAAGTGTGTTCATCTTGTTTTCTAGTATTTAGAAGTTCCTAAAGAATATTTTTCAATTGCAGGACACACGTTTCACTTACTGAATCAGTATTTGTTATATTTTGAGTCCTATTTGTTATATTTTGAGTCTCAAGTGTGTTCATCTTGTTTTCTAGTATTTAGAAGTTCCTAAAGAATATTTTTCAATTGCAGGCTGAGCAGAGCAGGAAGAGGTATAAACAGGTACAGTTTTTCTAGGATATAAGAGTTAAATATTATTCAGTTTCCATCTCTTTCACAACTCTCCTTGACTGATTACTTTTGACCATTAGAATTGTGCACTGCACGTTTCTTCTAGTGTGAATAATTTTCTCAAGGGAAATTTGCAGACAACTCAATGATTTTCCAGATGCATATACTGCTGATGGAGACAATTGACTGTTTCTTTGAGAATATGAAAATACTACATCTTCAATTAACACATGTATATGGTGATCTAGCCATTCATTCGTAATAAGAAGTTGGTATACACACGAGTTTACCTGTTCCATATGCTTTTACACTTTTATATGTTGATCTAGTCATGAGATCGTAAGCATATGCTTGCATATATGTTACAAATTCATGTGAAAAAAACATATTCTTATTTTTAGCGTAAAGCAAAGGCATATGCATATGCTTTATGCTAGAACATTTGTTGAATTTCTTTACCTTTTCTGCCACAGTAATTAAATTTAACTAAAGAAAAAAAGTAAAATAATTCTCATTTTGCCTTTGATAAGTAGTTGTAGATAAAATATCTAAGTTCATTTTACACATCATTGTAATTGTAGTACTGATTTATTTGTTTGTATTTCTCTGGAGGATGCTAGCACACCTTGTGATATCGTTAATTATGTTTATTATCAATCCTATTTTCCACAAATTGTCATTCTATAATTATACTCAATTTGCATGAGCATTAATACTTGTAAAGCAATGTGCATGACCTAATTGCTGAAAGTAATTGTAGACAATAACTAGTATTCCATGACATCTAGAGCAAATTAAGGATGAGTATAACTGAATTTAACTCCCCTTCATATGTTCTGTATTATTTGAAATATCGTGAGTGTTCACTTGTTTTGGTTACCTAATGAGTGATTGAAGTAGATAAAAGTTAATGTAAAGTTCTCAGAAACTTCTATTAATTGTTTATGTGAACGTGTATAAGATGATTTCACAGGGGCGTCGTAAAAGTTTGGAGTAGCCAGAACTATACTTGTAGGATAGTTCAAGCCATTTGTTCATGTTTCTCCTGTAAAATGTGCTTGCTGAGACATTTCTCTCTTTCTTGTTAAAGTTGTATGCTACAAGTTAGCATACTCTTTACAACTTCGATCATACTTTAAGAGAGAATTATCAAACGGAGTTTGATGAGAAGGTAAAATGGGAATCACAAAACTGTCCGTCATGCTTGGACACAATACAAGACATTGAGAAATGCATCCAGATACACTTTTTTAATGTCTTGAATCTTTCTGAAAAAGAGTAGGTTTTTTCATGTCCTCTTCCTGCTTTGAACCTAATATGGTCAAGTTATTTATATTGTGCTGAAATGTTGCTTATTGAGGCATTATTTATATCCTTCCACAGTTACTTTTGGGGTATGCTAACTTACACTTGGTATCTTCTAATGTGTAATAGTATTTAAAGGTTATATCATCCAGTGTTTCTTCAATTCCATTTATATGGTTTGCTTGTCGAATTTTAAATTGGTTGGAGCTATGATAGAGATAGATCATACAGTAGGACTAAGAAACTGTGTACATTTTCGTATATGATGTCACTCGAGCTTTGGTCAATATGAAAGTAACAAGTTTAAATGTTAAATAAGATCATGCAATAGAGCAGTAGGTTCTGAAAATATTTACTTTTAATCAGTTCTGCAGGAACGTGCTGCATTCTCCAGGCTAATAGCTGATGCACTTTGATCCTATTTGAGTGGAATACTGCATTTCTATCAGGCAACACTGCTTAGTGCTATCTCATATTGAACTTTTAGATGAACTTCTTAGTGTTTGATTTGTAGTCTGTATGGGAAATTAGATCAGTGATGCTTGAGTGGTTTTTAGCTCGTACTCATGATTCTCCTTTTTGGCCTCTTCCATCCAATATGGTATTATTTCTAGTGCTGTTATGAGAGAGTTTATACATGATTGGTGCAGGCTTTAAATGTGTATATCTGTTTATATACACAAACTATCTGTTGTAGACAACTAATATCGTTTACTAATGAAATTGATTGATCTGGTAATGCTAATTCATCTTGTAAGCTTATCCTGTTTCAAGATACTTTGAAATATTGAGCTTATGTAGATTTGCATCAACACATTGCCCGTACAAAAGGCTGATTGTTTCTAAGGTCGTGCACTGTATCATTTCTGTAATCTCACAATCCTTTGTAACAATGGATCTGAATTGTGACTCTTAGAAATAAAAAATCTCCTAGAATGTGAAATATAATTATCCGGCCTTTAAGATTGGCACTTGATTTTTGAATTTTATCTTGACGGATGAGATGTCAGTGTCTCCTGAAGCCCCATACTTGGGTACTCACATATGCAATTCTATCATGGAAGTCGATTCTACTTCTATTCATCTCAACCAACATATATTGAATTCTTTACTGCATCTTTAACATTCTTTTCCCATTTCTTTTGTTTCTATTTTACGTGCAGCTCATGGAGAACTTGATTCCAGTGGTAGAGGGGAAGAGACCTCCAAGGATTCTGAGGAGAGTGCGTTCCATGAACTTTTAGGTAGTCTCGAAGTTATGATTGATGATAAATACTGAAGAAACTAGTTCATTGTTGACTGCTGGAGTTTTAGTAATGTCGCTGGAAGACATTCTGATCCGGGAAAAAGATCTGGTTGGATATTGATTTGATAGTGAACTTTCTACCGAGATAAAAGCTGAATGTAGCTGTTGAAGCCTTTAAGTGATCTAAGTTGATTTTTTGATGGATATGTTTGGTGGGTATCAGCTGCACTATGTGCAGTTTTTCTGCATAGTTTGGTGTTGTAGATAAAGAAATCTTTTACAGACTAGCTTTACCGATTGCCGCGTCCGGATGACTGTAGAAATAGGCTATAATTTATACCAATGACATATTTTCCTGATCCAACAAAACAATATTGCATTAGAAACTAAATCAGAAGACACATTTTATGTTATGGCTGCACTCATTTATCACTGCATCAACAACCATGTATTTGTTGATCTTGAAAGTTATGTTTCGTTGCAGATTTGTTCTCACTTGAAATCATTTGTGAGCTTATAACTAGTGGGCATATTTGCTTCTTGAGTTTACCAATTTACCATTCTTTAATATTATATTTTCAGAAATATCAAAGTTTGAGAAACTTTCTATAATTCAGGTCATAATTAAAAAAAAAAATTTGTATGAAAGTGGGCAATAATTGATTTGTATAAGGTAAATATGTAACCTGAATGGGCGTTTATTAAATGATGGTTGATTTTTATCTCTCATCATATTCAAATCTGTATGCGTCTTCCATATTTCAACATCTCTAAGAATAAAGAGAGAAATTGTGGCTCTATGGATACGAATTTCCTCCACATGTTTTCGGTCACAAGTACCATTCTACATTTTACAATGGATCACAACATCATTTTGCAAATCGCAGTAAGGAGACATCTGGAATTATGTCTATGAGAAGGTGTGTGGCAAGATTTATATGAGAAGGTGTGTGGCAAGATTTATATGAGAAGGTGTATGTCAGGATCTTGCCACGCATAATTATGTCTCATTTTCTTAAAAGATAATTAAGAAATTACAAATATGCAAGTTACAAGGATGCTTCTTGTACTAATTTCTATTGACACATTACTAATTTTCCTAGCGTGGATTTACTTGAAGTAAACGTGTATACTTCGAATTATAAATGGAGAATTTGTTGCTCACTTCATCTTAATGGGTCGACACATGAAAACCAAGAAATTGCCTGCAAAAGATACATATCAAATATTACACTTACAACCAATAACAGAAAGCTTGCAAGTTCTTCACAATTTTTTCTTGAATCGACAAGAATTTGCAACACCTAGCAATAACATGTACAGAAAAACCGGCGCCTGAGGGGTGCAAATATCATACTTGCCCCCTCCGTGGAAACCAAGTGCGGAGTATTGGAGTATAACGAACGAGTTTTTAGCTCTCTTTTTCCTTAGTACTATCCAATCCTTTTGACGAAATGTGCTGTGAAAGTTCAGCTTTAAAAGAAATACAGAAGGCACCACCAAACTTCTACAACTTGACATGGAGAGGAATTTACAGAAACCAGCACTAACCAAGAAGTTCTTCTCTTTGTTCCCCTGTTCTACCAACTATTTCCCTTGCATGTTCTTTAAACGACACAATCTATCTCTAATTCCTTGATTTTAATTAGTAAAATAGAAGCTAAAATTTAGAAGGTACTATGACTTACCTTAGAGATTAAATATACCAGGTACACAAGCATCTATAATCAAAATGAAAGCATGGTTAGAAATCCTAAGGTAAGAACTGGAGAGCATTTGGAAAATTTTAAAAATAAAACACAAATTTGATGAGCAAACAAGTGATTTTACCAATTTTCACATTTGATGCCAAAAAAAGAAGTGAATAAGAATGACAGTGTCATTAAAAAAAGTCTGAAGTATGAAATAAACAAATGTTGAAAAGAAATAGAAACAATACTAAATTAATTAAATAGATAAGGTGTATAGAGTACGAGAAACTTAATGATTTATTTTCCACATATGATAACCTATCTAGTGCATATATAGCAAACATGAAATTGTTCTTCTATTCATAGTGGGCATGATAAAATTGTTCATTTGCTGATATGGCATGAGAACCTTACTTACGGGTTCTCTCCACATGTCAGAATTTTAAATAAGGTTTTATTCAACGATGACAAGATAAGACTTTCCACTGTGGATAGGAGAGCAGGAGTAATGGCATGCATAGGCTTTGCTTCAGTATCCTAAAAGCACTAAAAGGGCAATGTTTTATCTAGGTAAGATGACAATTTGGAGGCTAGTCAACAGGAAAAGAAACAGTAAAATTCTTGTAGCCAATACCTAAGGCCTAGGCTAAAGTATAGTCTATTCCCTTGAGTCAAGGATTAAGTCGAGACCAACACCCTTGAAGCCAATGTCGATGCCCTATAAGCTAAGGATGGGCCGACCTTAACCTAGGAGGGT
>NW_019245657.1:107889-115052 GCF_002742605.1 Olea europaea var. sylvestris
AAAAAAAACTGCGCTTATTCGAAAAGCAGCATTTCTGACGTTAAAAACAATCTCAAACCATGCATAAAACTCACATTGATTCTCTCTGGAACTTGATTCATGAAACTATAAAACTGCTAATAGAAGTGGTTATCAAGACAGATAAGTCAGGATTTTTCATTTTTATTCTTCTTATTTTTTGAAGGTAAAAACCCTGCCACGAGTAAAAGGTAGTAATTATAATCTAGTTCTACAGCAGAGTCATAAACATAATAAAAACAATCTCCATTTCGTGTGAAGAGGAGAATAAGATACAATGATGATAATAAAGGCACTGAATTTCTCTATTCACAAGCTAACTTGGTGTCAAAGCTGCTCAAGCAGATTGCAAAAGCCTGAAAAGCAGATAGGGGATATCGATAATCCATCGTGAACATATCCTTGCCGACTTTGCCAAATTGGAGGATGATTTTGTCGTGGTCAGATTGGGTTGGCTGAGAAGGCAGTGGTGCATTAGTGGCGGCCGCTGGTGGTTGCGTGGAGGCGATAAACTAAAAGTTCTTGACCGATGCAACTGTCACCCGTCCTCTGAAATTGAGGCACCAGTATTGTAATTGTTCGTGCCATCTTGGCGCCTTGTTCTTGAGAATCAAGGGTCTTCCTTTACCATCATCGTCCTCATTGCACACGCCAGCAATATCGGAAAACCGTGAGCTACAGAACTCGGTCGAGTGATCAAGAGATTTCAAGAAAGAAATGCTCCGGAATGAGTCCTCAAGGGACCTTGGCATGAGTTCAGGTTGTCCAGGGACCACGCCTCCGGGATCAACTGCTGAGGCAGGTATTGAGTGCATGATGCAGTTCATCCTGCGCGGTCCCCGTGTCCCAAGCACGTTCAGTTCGTACGTGATTTGGGCTATGGTGTAAGTGCCAGAAGGTACTTTGGGAGATACTTTCTTGGAGTTGAATCTTCGACTAGTTTTCCCAGGTGGAGGGACACGTGAACAAGTATGAGGAGGCTGTGTATCATACATTAAAAATTTCGTGCCGAGAAAATCTGATCTGCAACAATCAGTAAGATTTAGTATCGAGGATAGATAAATTACTATCATCATCATCATCATCCAAGACAAATACTACAATAGGATCAACATATATAAAAGCACCAGTCTTGAGAAGAAAGCATAAACTGAACATATATACAATCAAGACCTTTGAAGCAAAAGCACGCCGACAAGGACCACAAGGTGTCCTATACCCTATTTTTCTAGTACAAAGTTGAAATGGTAAATCAAATTTCGTGCCAAGTACTTGAGGCCTTGGAGGCAATACAAAGGAACATTTTTAATTCTCTCATAGAAGTTGAATGCTTTCAGTCAAAGGCACCAGGAGAAATAAATATACAAGTACAGATTTTACTGAATCCATACATTTTTTTGCACGTTAAAAACAAATGATAAAAATGATAACCTATTAACCGAATTTTGAGAGTAGCAGGCAACAATTAAGTTCACGTAGATTGTGCAAGTCAAGCATAATTCAGGCAAATATATAAGGATAATTCATTTCATTCGCTTCTGCAAGCCTAAGAAAACTTCACTGTATCTTGCCCTTGGCCTTAAATAATGTACCATTGACTTGTTTGCTTCCTTATTTAAGATAAATTAACTTCTAAAGAAATTATATATTAACGAATTTTGCTAAAGTTGCTTCAATATGAATTTTCATCCACCTAAAATTGCCAATAATAATCTTTAGCACATGGCAAATGAAGTATGATAATTTCCGTTATCTTCTTGTGCCTTCTAATGTTATTCTTGAGCCTCCCTTTTGCTCTTTTGCTTGGTTCTTTATTTAATAGATCTTTTGCTCCTCTTAATGTTACATTAATTGATTATTTGTAAATGATTTATGTTTATTTATGCCAGAAGACACATCCCAGAAAACATTCAATACGAATTCCTTTTCAACACAATTTTTAAATTTTATTTTCACATTTGCACACTTTCCTGGTTTCATCCTATTGGTATGCATTCTCAAATGAACGTAATGTCACCAACAAAACTATACAACTCTATTCAACACAGGAGAAACAATCATCATTTTTCCAAATTACAAATTGACATAAATTAATATAATAACTTCTAAGAAATCCCTAGAACTAGAATTTCAATTATAAACTCCAGTATGTATCCCCATAAGAAATTTGTCTCTCTCGTACATTCTCAAGACATCACAAGAAACATTTATCTAACATGGGAGAAAGTAATAACACAAAGGCAGATATAATAGAATAAAAAAATTTATATTCAATGTTACCTTAGTTTTCCAATACATGTGCTGCTTGATCTAGAAATATTATCTGCGCCCATTGAGATAACATACTCTGTACAAGTAGTTCATCGAGTTCTTTTTGCAGAGAGAAGAAAATTTGCAAAGCTGGTAAAATTAAATTGCAACTAACATAAGAACAGGAACAAATAGGCAAAAGTGAAGGGAGTGCAAACACCAAAAAGGTTCAGTTCATGATAATATTCTTCTTCACAACTGTCCATGCACTCAGACACATAATGTGCAGATATGGAAAACTACTACTTGTCAACAGCATATGAATCTCAAAATGAAAGATTCAAGATCATGTTTCAACAAATTTGTTTTATGCTTCTAACCACAGAATTGCTCTGTACATCACAGTTCTTGAAGAGATGATATTCTTGCTTACATTACTCAATTACTGTCAAGTGGATATCAAGGAGGGGAGTTTCCACAAAAAACAATTGTAGCATATTTGTGAATTTGTTAAGCCTCCAATCCGTTTCATCTATGCTAGAAGAAACCAGAAGAATGGAGAAGTCACTAGAAGGGATGGGTAATAGCATTCGGTTAGGAAGCAGAAGAGAGGAGGGAAATTCTGTTAGGGGGAAATATTATAAACAAGGGAAGGAAAGAATAGAAAGGCACGAAAATATTCAAGTGAGGAGTAGAGTGGTTTATTCTTGTTTACAGCCTTCTTCAGGCTTTTGTTCATTCCAGTTTCTGTAATCAACCGTTCTTTTAATCAAATAAGCATTTATTCCATCATTATCTTGTTCTTTCTAGTTGGTATCCTAACAACTTGGTATCAGAGCTCGTTCGATCAAATGGAGCAAAAGAAGGACAATAGGATGGAGGCAGTGGAAAAGGAACTAGAAGAAGTGAGGGGAGGCATGCAACAACTACCAATCTTGGAGAAATCGGTGGAAACTCTCAACCAAATTATGGTAAGGATTCTACACTCCCTGGAGGAAACTCAGAAAACTGTCGCAGCGCTTGTGAACACCAGAGCGGGGTTAGGGAAGATCTGGAAGGAGAAGGGTCTAGTAGCATCATAGAGGATTCCGCTCCAATCAGCTCCGGCCGGCAAGAGATCAGACGCGGCGAAGAAGTGAGAGTAGAGCAACCCAATGAGGAAAACAGCTGGAGGGGAATCAGGAAGCTGGAGATGCCCATCTTCGCCGGCGAAAACTCAGATGGTTGGCTATTCCGGGCTGAGAGATACTTCAAAATCAATGGCCTCAACAAGAAGGAGAAACTGGGCGCAATTAGAGTTAGCCTAGATGGCGACGCTCTTTCCTGGTTGCAGTGGACAGAGGCAAGGGCTCTATTTCACAGTTGGGACCAATTCCGGCAGCAATTACTGAAGCGATTTAGACCGACCCAAGAAGGAAATGTTTGTGAAAAATTTTTGGTAGTCAAACAAGAAGGGACCGTCGCTGAATTCAGGAGGAATTTTGAGTCGCTGGCAGCACCAGTCACCAGGATCTCGGAGGAGGTAATGGAAGGGATATTTGTTAATGGACTGAAGCCGGATGTACGAGCTGAGGTTAGGGTGTTGGGCCCAAAGGGGTTGGGCCAAATTATGGATATGGCCCAACGCATAGAGGATCGAAATAACTTAATGAAAACAGCAAGGGAGAGTCCGGCCTAAAGGACAATTAAAACAGTGGCAGCTCCAAATCGCTGGGAAGGGAGGAAATCCAATTCATTCCCAACCCGATCTATGACGGTGGGGGAGAAATTTATAGCGCCAACCAAGGACCCGCCAGTCAAACGTATATCCGATGCCGAATGGCAGCTCAGGCGAGAAAAAGGGTTATGTTTCCGGTGCGATGAAAGGTACACTGCAGGCCACCAGTGTAAGAGGAAAGAGCTTAGGATTTTGTTGCTACAGGAAGGAGATGAGTCAGGAGGAGAAATCGAGTTGCTGGTGGAGGATGAAAAAGTTGAGGTTGCTGAGATGGTCGAACTCTCTTTGAATTCGGTGGTAGGGTTATCAACCCCAGGAACTATGAAGCTCAAGGGCATGGTAAGACAAAAGGAAGTGACCATTCTAGTCGATTGCGGTGCAACGCACAATTTTATCTCTCTGGGGCTGGTCCATGAATTAGAACTGCCAATCACGACCACTACTAATTATGGGGTCATTATGGGGTCGGGTGAATCTGTCAAGGGCAATGGAATGTGCAAAGGGGTCGTGTTAGAGATGTAGGGCCTGATCGTAGTAGAAAATTTTCTACCGCTGGAGCTGGGTGGAATCGATGTCGTGTTGGGAATGCAATGGCTTGGGAGTTTAGGCTCAATGGAGGTTAATTGGAAGTGCCTGACCATGAAACTTTGGATGGGGAAATCAATGATAGTGCTGAAGGGGGACCCAGGCTAAATAAAACAGGAATATCACTTAAGGCCATGGTGAAGGCTTTGCAAGAAGAAGGTCAGGGAATATGGGTGGAAAGCATCTCGGGCTTGGGGAAGGAAACTCGGAAGGAAGAGGTATTAGCAGAAAATATCAAACAGCTGATACAGCAATTTCAACACATATTTCAGGAACCGGCAGGATTACCACCTTGTCGAGAAACAGACCATACTATTAGACTGAAAGAGGGAACTGAGCAAGTCAGCGTTCGGCCTTTCCGCTACCCGCACATTCAAAAAAATGAGATAGAGAGAATGGTCCGGGAAATGCTTGCAGTCGGGATTATCCAACCCAGCATATCTCCATTCTCTAGCCCCGTTTTACTTGTCAAGAAAAAGGATGGAAGTTAGCGCTTTTGCATTAATTATCGTGCCCTCAACAAAGTCACCATTCCCGACAAATTTCTTATTCCTATAATCGATGAATTACTGGACGAGCTGCATGGAGCAACAATTTTTTCTAAATTGGACCTCAAATCGGGATATCATCAAATTCGGGTTCGAGAAGAAGACATACATAAAACAGCATTCCGAACACACGAGGGGCACTATGAATTTTTGGTAATGCTGTTTGGGCTCACAAACGCTCCGGCCACTTTCCAGTCGCTTAGGAATCAGGTATTCCGAGGTTATTTAAGGAAGTTTGTTTTGGTGTTTTTTGATGATATTTTGGTATACAGTAAGGATGGGAAAGAGCATGAACGTCACTTGAAGATGGTTTTTCAAACCTTGCAAGCACATCAATTGCATGCCAACATTAAAAAGTGCTCCTTCGCCCAACCCCAGATAGAGTATTTGGGCCATTTGGTAACAGCTAAAGGGGTGGCAGCCGACCCTAACAAGATTTAGCCATGTTAAATTGGCCATCACCAAAAACTCTTAAGGAACTTCGACGCTTCCTAGGACTGACAGGCTATTATCGAAAGTTTGTGGCCGACTATGGAGCTATATCTTGGCCTCTCACACAGCAACTAAAGAAGGATGCATTTGGGTGGACTCCAAAGGCTGAGAAGGCATTCTAACAATTAAAGACAGCTATGACCACAGTCCAGTTCTAGCTCTTTCGAATTTCTCAAAAACATTTGTGGTAGAAACCGATGTATCTGGATACGGTCTGAGGGCAGTGTTGATGCAAAGCCAGCAGCCTATTGCTTTCTTTAGTCAGGTATTATCCAACAAGTCCCAACAGAAGTCAGTTTATGAGAAGGAACTGATGGCCATAGTATTGGCAATTCAGAAATGGAGACATTACCTGTTGGGGCGACGATTTCTAGTACGAACGGACCAAAGGAGCCTGAAGTATTTACTGGAACAAAGAGTAGTGCCTGGGGAGTTTCAACGATGGGTTACTAAGTTGATGGGATATGAGTTCGAGATACAATATTGTCCCGGCATGGAAAATAAGGCCGCAGATGCATTGTCCAGAATCTGCCCTCCGGTAGAATTCTCGGCCATCATTATTCCGACGATAGTGGATATCCAAACAATCTTGGAACAGGTAGCCTCTGACCCTGTTCTCTCCAAAGTTAAGAAAGAGTTACAAGAAGACCCCGACTCCCACCCACGTTTCTCACTAGAGCAAGGGAGGATGCTGTACAAAGGAAGGCTGGTAATCTCTTAGACTTCATCATTAATTCAGAACTTGCTAAGAGAGTACCATAGTAGTGTGGTGGGTGGTCACTCCGATTTTCTTCGGACATACAAACGGATGACAGCAGATTTATATTGGAGGGGAATGAAGAAAGATATCAGAAAGTTTGTGGATGAATGTCCAGTATGCCAGCAGAACAAAAATTCAGCCTTATCGCCCGCAGGCCTCCTACAACCCTGCCTATCCCATGTTTGATCTGGGAAGATATCTCCATGGATTTCATAGAGGGACTACCAAAGTCAGGGGGATTTGACTCCATATTGGTGGTAGTGGATCGCCTAAGTAAGTACGCTCATTTTCTTCCCCTCAAACACCCGTTCACAGCACCAATGGTTGCAGCCATATTTGTCAAAGAAGTGGTAATACTTCATGGTATCTCGAGATCCATTGTATGAGATCGGGACAAAGTCTTCTTAAGTCAGTTTTGGACGGGATTGTTCAAGCTACAAGGCACTAGTCTCCGTCGAAGCACGGCGTATCATCCACAAACGGACGGCCAGACATAAATTGTCAACAAATGCGTGGAAGCTTATTTGCAGTGTTTCGCATTTGATAAGCCTCGAAACTGGATTAATTGGCTACCATGGGCCGAATATTGGTATAATACTACCTTCCATGCTTCCACAAAAACCACTCCTTTTCGAGCAGTTTATGGGAGAGACCCTCCTCCACTCATTCGCTATGGTGTCCAAAACACAGCTGTTTCAGCCGTAGAACAAGAAGAACTGAAACATCATCTGCTCCAAGCTCATGACCGAATGAAGTTATCAACGAATCAGCATAGGAGAGACGTTGAGTTCAT
>NW_019245658.1:0-1492 GCF_002742605.1 Olea europaea var. sylvestris
GGGCAATTTCGTCATTTTTCGCGACGGTGTCGGAATCATCTAAAATTTGAGTAATTGATCGGAAACAAAAATCGCGCCGGGGGTAATTTCTGGATTTTTCGCGACGGTGTCGGAATCGTCTAGAATTTGACTGATTGATCGGAAATAAAAATCGAGCCGGGGGCAATTTGGATCAATTTTCGCGACGGTGGAGGAATCGGCTAAAATTTGACTGATTGATCGGAAACAAAAATCGCGGTGGGGACAATTTCGTCATTTTTCGTGACGGTGTCGGAATCGGCTAAAATTTGACTGATTGATCGGAAACAAAAATCGCGGTGGGGACAATTTCGTCATTTTTCGTGACGGTGTCGGAATCGGCTAAAATTTGACTGATTGATCGGAAACAAAAATCGCGGTGGGGACAATTTCGTCATTTTTCGTGACGGTGTCGGAATCGGCTAAAATTTGACTGATTGATCGGAAACAAAAATCGCGGTGGGGACAATTTCGTCATTTTTCGTGACGGTGTCGGAATCGGCTAAAATTTGACTGATTGATCGGAAACAAAAATCGCGGTGGGGACAATTTCGTCATTTTTCGTGACGGTGTCGGAATCGGCTAAAATTTGACTGATTGATCGGAAACAAAAATCGCGGTGGGGACAATTTCGTCATTTTTCGTGACGGTGTCGGAATCGGCTAAAATTTGACTGATTGATCGGAAACAAAAATCGCGCCGGGGGCAATTTCGTCATTTTTCGCGACGGTGTCGGAATCGGATAAAATTTGACCGATTGATCCGAAACAAAAATCGCGCCGGGGGCAATTACGTTGTTTTTTGCGACGGTGTCGGAATCTGCTAATGTTTAACAGATTGATTGGAAACAAAACTCGCGCCGGGAGCAATTTCGTCATTTTTCGCGACGGTGTCGGAATGGGCTAAAATTTGACCGATTGATCGGAAATAAAAATCGCGCCGGGGAAAATGTCGTCATTTTTCGCGACGGTGTCGGAATCGGCTAAAATTTGACTGATTGATCGGAAACCAAAATCGCGCCGGGGGCAATTTCGTCATTTTTCGCGACGGTGTCGGAATCGGCTAAAATTTGACTGATTGATCGGAAACCAAAATCGCGCCGGGGGCAATTTCGTCATTTTTCGCGACGGTGTCGGAATCGGCTAAAATTTGACTGATTGATCGGAAACAAAAATCGCGCCGGGGGCAATTTCTCATTTTTCGCGACGGTGTCGGAATCGGCTAAAATTTGACAGTTTGATCGGAAACAAAAATCGCGTCGGCGGCAGTTTCGTCATATTTCGCGACGGTGTCGGAATCGACTAAAATTTGACTGATTGATTGGAAACAAAAATCGCGCCGCGGGCAATTTCGTCATTTTTCGCGACGGGGTCGGAATCGGCTTCAATTTTACTTATTGATCGGAAACAAAAATCGCGCCGGGGGCAATTTTGTCATTTTTCTCGACGGTGTCGGAATAGGCTAAAATTTGACT
>NW_019245659.1:0-1492 GCF_002742605.1 Olea europaea var. sylvestris
AAAAATTGGTCTGTTACTAGCAACTAAATACAATGGCACCACCAATAATGGTGGCAAAGCAAAATTACCTCTAACTTCTTAACTCAATTGGGATGTATTCTTCAGAGAAAATCCCACACAAAACCTCCGATGGTACTAAATCAAACTCACAATATAATTGAGCTCCAAATTTATGCTGACTGATCTTCAAAGATTTTGTAGAATCTTGCAAGACATATAATTGGGAATTTTTCTGTCTTTGCAACACAATATGAGCACATTTACGAACCTTTAGGACTCCACCATTACCTATGAATTTATACCCTTTCTGTAAGTAGTGTGCCCTAGGTCCAATCAACTTTGGACATAGGAACTTTTAGCATATAATTGATACAATTTTGTGGTAGATCGATTATTTAATTAATATTCAATTAAATAAAATAATAGATTTCGTGGACTTAAATCTTGGTAATATGTTAATCACATGGAGTTTGATTGTATATAAAAATTACATATGATTGAAACTTAAATATCCATTATCGTAAATAATAACAAAATATGGATATCGTTATTACGGATAGACCATCACCTGTGACATTTTTTACTTATGAAGTAAGTAGTTAATCTCACAATCTAAAGTGTGATGACACTTAAATGAACACGTGGATGTTTTGTTATAGAACATAATATTGTAGACCCATGGAGAAATTTCACATGAATAATTATTTGAGTGTCAGTGATTAATCTCTAACATTCGATAGTGAAATTGGTCATTTGACTTGAGGTCATCATAGTGTCTTATATGAGGAGAGTTATCTTTGGTAATGTTGGATGTTGCTCTACCAAGGGCCGCTAATACGACATTGTTTGGGTATGTCAAGAATCATATAAAGGTTGTGAATGACCAATAGAGGATTCATCACTCTTAGATAATAAGAAATTATGATCTACATTTCATCATGTTAAGATAATAATGAAAACCTTGAACAAGGTGTATTGATAAGTCGAAAAAGAGATTTTGACTTACATTGACTTAATAGTGGAATAAAAGATTTGATCGATAATTGAGATTGACATATATCCATATCTTGTAATTGAATAGATCATATTGACGAATTGATTATAGTTTCACGGTAAACAAACAAGTTTGATTTTGTCATACCACGTGACATTTTTTGTCACATGTATTGCCTTGATACATTGTTAGATATCAATCTGAGAAGATGAATGTGGACTGGTGATAAACTAAAAACGGATATTTGAATTTATCAATTTTAATTAGATCAAAATAATAATTCACGTCGTTAGGTATCGTGATTGGAAACCTAATGGGTCATATACAAAAGGAGAACTAGAAGAATGAGATTTACCAATTAATTAATTAACAAGTGTTGGATAATTAATTAATTGGGTTGCTTATTAATAGGTCGAAATTAATTAATTCATGAATCGAATTTAATTATATGGGTTAATTAAATATTGGACTGGGTTAATAGAAGGGCCAAGCCAGTTC
>NW_019245660.1:0-1492 GCF_002742605.1 Olea europaea var. sylvestris
AAAAAAAAAAAAAAAAAAAAAAAGAAAAAAAAAAGAAAAAGAAAAGAAGGACCGCCCAAAAAGTACCTCTTATCACCGGGTTTGCTTCCCCTAATATCTGGGAGTACAAGAGTTGCACGTAGATATCTCGCCACCACCACTGCGTCAGAAATCTGAACACAAAAATTACCAGGGATACTAGTTTGGTAGGAAATTTTTATATGAATACGTTCATTACTAAAGCCTACTAACATATACGTTGAAATAACTGTATGAATAAAAAGCTGGATGGCAACTCAAAATACCTGCGACACGTGATACTCAGGGCCATTAGTTAACGAGAAGGTGACATACCCTTGAGATTCCTTTGCCTCCTCTGTTAACAAAGCAAAAGTAAGACAAACATACAAGAAAAATCGGAAAACATAACTGTAAAAAGAGAGGATAAAATATAGCTGAATTCTCAAGAACATAATTTGACTCACCCAAAACTGGCTTATCCCAACATGGCTTTAGTGCTAAGCCTTCATCCTTCCAAAACCCTTCAGCCTGTTTTGAAACACTAACATGGCCATGCTCCAAAGCCTTGGTGGTCTCGTGAACAGCTGTCTGTATCCAGTGGAAAATCAACAAGAAAATGGAAAACAAGAAAGAGAAAAACACATTTAAGTCAAAAATGAAAATCTATTCAAATGTTATAGTTTTCATTCTTTCTAAAGCTAAAAGATGAAATGGTAAAAGCTAATTAATGATGCAATTCATATAATTGCAGTTTAGAGATTTATTCATCCCTCTTTGTCGTTGTACGCATTGCACCTAAATGGTAAGTTGAATAAGATATAACTACTCTTATCTTTGTCACAAACCATGGAACAGAGGTACACAATTTGGATCACTACAGATACGCATACATCATCAGATACACAAACTAAAAGACAAATGATGTCAATGAACATTAAAGGATATTCAATTTGAAAAAATCAGTGTAATTGTTTGAAGCCAAACTGCTTAAGACCGCAGAAATCAATGAAATCAAATTAATCCAACCTTTACAATTTGTACGTTATCATGAACTAATCTACACAAACCAAAAGACAAATGATGTCAATGAACATTACCTGATATTCAATTTGAAAAAAAAAATAATGCAGTTGTTCGAAGCCATATCGCGCCAGAGAGGCGAAATCAATGTAAAATCAAAGTCAATGCAAATCAATCCAAGCTCCACAAAATTTCATATTATCAAGAACTAGTCCACAAAATCAGATCAAACGAAGCAAAAGCAAATCAAACAGTTAATCCAGTTCCAATTCCCTCAATCAAGCCCATTTACGCTCAAGATCAAGCTCGATAATCCACACCAATCAGTATTTGGCACAAGAATCAATACAAGTAAATTAACAGAAGTACCTGAACAGAATCGAAGTGATCACGCTTGATCATATTCCCAAGCATTACGAACATTGTTACAGTAAGCACACCCGCCAACACCTGTCTCGGATCCACACCCATT
>NW_019245661.1:0-1492 GCF_002742605.1 Olea europaea var. sylvestris
TCGCGAAAAATGACGTAATTGGCCCCGGCGCAAATTTTGTTTCCAATCAACCCATCAAATTTTAACCCATTCCGAAACAGTCGTGAAAAATGACGAAATTGCCCCCGATGCGATTTTTGTTTCCGATCAACCAGTCAAATTTTAATCCATTCCGACATCGTTACGAAAAATGCCGAAATTGACCCTGGTGTAGTTTTTGTGTCCGAACAACTAGTCAAATTTTAGTCTATTCCGACACAGTCCAGAAAAATGACGAAATTGCCTCCGGCGCGATTTTTATTTCCGATCAACCTGCCAAATTTTAGCCCATTCCGACGTAGTCGGGAAAAATGACGAAATTGCCCCCGACGCGGTTTTTGTTTCCGATCCACATGTGAAATTTTAGCAAATTCCGACACAGTTGCGAAAAATGACGAAATTCACCCGACACGACTTTTGTTCCCGATCAACCTGTCAAATTTGAGCCCATTCCGACAAAGTTGCGAGAAATGACGAAATTGACTCCTGCGCGATTTTTGCTTCCGATCAACCTCTCAAATTTTAGCCCATTCTGACACAGTCGCGAAAAATGACGAAATTGCCCCTGCGCGATTTTTATTTTCGATAAACCAGTCAAATTTTAGCCCATTCCGACATCGTCGCGAAAAATGATGAAATTGCCCCTGGCGCAGTTTTAGTTTCCGATCAACCAGTCAAATTTTAACCCATTCCGACACAGTCCTGAAAAATGACTAAATTGTCCCCGGCGCGATTTTTGTTTCCGATCAACCTGTCAAATTTTAGCCCATTCCGACGCAGTCGCGAAAAATGACGAAAATGCCCCCGGCGCGATTTTTGTTTCCGATCAACCTGTCAAATTTTAACCCATTCCGACACAGTCGCGAAAAATGACGTAATTGACCCCGGCGCGATTTTTGTTTCCGATCAGCTTGTCAAATTTTAACCCATTCAGACACAGTCGGGAAAAATGAGGAAATTGCCCCCGGCGCGATTTTTGTTTCCGATCAACCAGTCAAATTTTAGCCCATTCCGACATCGTTACGAAAAATGACGAAATTGACTCTGGCGTAGTTTTTGTGTCCGAACAACTAGCCAAATTTTAGTCTATTCCGACACAGTCCAGAAAAATGGCGAAATTGCCCCGGTGCGACTTTCGTTTCCGATCAACCTGTCAAATTTGAACACATTCCGACACAGTCGCGAAAAATGGAGAAATTGCCCCGGTGCGATTTTTGTTTCCGATCAACCTGTCAAATTTTAGCCCATTCCGACACAGTCGCGAAAAATGGCGAAATTGCCCCCTGTGCCGTTTTTGTTTCCGATCAACCTGTCAAATTTTAGCAAATTCCGACACAATTGCAAAAAATGACGAAATTTACCCGACACAATTTTTGTTCCCGATCAACCTATCAGATTTGAGCCCATTCCGACAAAGTCGCGAAAAATGACGAAATTGACCCCGGCGCGATTTTTGTTTCCGATCAACCTGCCA
>NW_019245662.1:0-1492 GCF_002742605.1 Olea europaea var. sylvestris
AAGTTCAAGCAATGTTTGAACCCATCCATTGTGATTGGCTTTATCATCATGTTTGCTGCATTCTTTGAGGTATGCATCTTCTCTAACAACAGCTCTCCTGGGGCAACCAACTCTCTTATCTTGTGAAATCTCACACAATGTGCTTGGTTCTTGCATGATAAATTTGATTCTTTGGTAAGAAAGATGGCGCTCTAATTATTACATACAACTTCATTCTATCTTACTTGATCCCAAGTCCCTGATAAGCCCTCTCAACCACAATAACTTCTTGGCTGCCTCAATTGTCGCCATGTACTCTGCTTCAGTTGTAGATAATGTCACAAGTGATTGCACCATTGATCTCCAACATATAAGCTCACTTGTGAGTGTGAAAACATAACCTGTATGGGACCTTCTATCATCTAAGTCGCCTGCATAATCTGCATCTATGTATTCTTGAACTGAAACGTCATCATGTTCTCTCTCAAACATGATTCCACACTCTATTGTACCTAAAGATCCACTTTACAGCTCTCCAATGCTCTCTACCGGGATTAGCCATATACTTGCTAACCACACTGACTGCATGTACTAGATCTGGTACACACCATTGCATACATCAAACATCCAACTGTGCTCGCATAAGGCATCTTTGACATCTCTGCAATTTCTTCATTATTTGGACACTAATTATTAGATAATTTGAAGTGATTTGCCAAGTGTAGCAACTGGTTTTGCATCGGACATGCTAAACCTCTCCAACACATTCTTCAAATAATTTTCTGAGACACCCATAATTTTCTGGCCTTCCTATCTTTGTTGATCTCCATGCCAAGAATTTTCATAGCCGGTCCCAAATCTTTCATATCAAACTTACTGCTCAACAAAGATTTCAATCTGTCTACCTCATTCATGTTCTTAACAGCAATTAGCATGTCGTCTACATACAACATCAAGAAAATATATGAATCATCCTTAAGAACTTTGTAGTAAACACAACAATCATACTCACGATTGTAGCCAATTTGAATCGTATGAGAGTCGAACTTCTTGTACCATTACTATGGAGACTGCTTAAGCCTGTATAAAGACTTCTCCAGTTTACACACAAGATTCACTATTCCGGGTTCTAAGAACCCCTCTGGTTGCTCCTCTAAATCACCATGAAGGAGAGCAGTTTTCACATCCTGCTGCTCTAACTCCAAATCAAAACTAGCCACTATTGCCTAAACAATCCTAATGGAAGTGTGTCTGATGATCAGAGAGCACTGACGGACCCACATGGGGTCAGTTGACCCCACAAAAATTTCTGATTTTTTTTTTTTTTAGGTTCACTAAAGATTAAATATAACATTGTCCAATTGTTTATTGTCAAACCCAATTGGACAAGCCCATTAATTGGTAGTTCACCTTCCAACTCCATCTCCAAGTCCATTCTCTCCACTCCTTCACGTTTTGGGATTTTCTTTCTTGTGCTAACTTTGTGATCTTTCTTCCGTTTAGGTAACAAATC
>NW_019245663.1:0-1491 GCF_002742605.1 Olea europaea var. sylvestris
TAGTCCATAGATATATCATATAATCCACCGATTTCTTCCCAAAGTGCAAATATCGAACATGAACAACAAACAACCGATTTTTCGTTTTTGTTCATAATATGTTGCTCGAAAAAAAAAAAATTTGACCCCACAATTCGAATGGTCTGGGTCCGCCCCTGAAAACTTATTCAAATACCATTATCAAAAATCTGAATCTAAATCTGAGGCCCCCAATTCCAAATTATTGCAAACCTACCAAATAACACAAAAAGCATAAATCTTGCAAAAGGTCAACTCACATCCTAATAGGATTTACTTGACAGCAATACCAAGCCATTACAAAGAAACATTCTCAATTTCGATAAATGTAAGTTTCAGAAGAAACAAAAAACACATAGGAATGAGATTATTGAATCGAATTCTATAATTGGACGATTCAGCCTGAAATGCTTGCAGAATTCAAACAGTAGAATCAAATACCTTGGCGGCGTTGAAAGCTTCTTCGGATTTCTGGAGAGTGTACGTTTTCTTGTTTTCGTAAGAGACAGAAGTCATTCGGATAATTGTACGAGGATGCTTGTGTAGATTTTGACTGAGACATGTTAACCCACCTACTACACCACCTGTAATTGAAGCAGCCATAGCCGTACACACTCCCCCCCTCTCTCTCTCTCTCTCTCTCTCACACACACACACACTCACTCACACACAAAACACGCAGTTGGGTATATCAATTTCTCACAGCAGAGAATTGTCCGACAAAGGGATAAGAAATTGAGATAAGAGCGTCGTTCTTCAATCAATCCCAACCACCTTTGAAATTACAGTCGTGCAATTTTCTGTCAGGGCTCGGCTCAAATAATTTTCAAGGATTCTAATGGGCCTAGCCCGTCAAAAGCAAGAGAAAGAGAACTGGACCAAAATATTCCAATTGTGACCTTGTTTGTCACAAATTTCTTTGAAGAAATTACAAAAAATCAAGTATTAAAACTTTCAAATTCAAAATTCGGGGGTAGAGTTTATTGATGCAAAAATCAGGTATCATATATAATTAACCCACCAAATTCAATTAAAAACCCTAATCATTTCACCCATTTTCAAATTTCACAATCTATCTCTTTCTTCTATCTTCTCGTTGTTGGCTTCTTTCTTTTGGACGCCCTCGATCCATTCAAACACTACATCGGCAATGAAGGGATGAGCCGATGTCGACGCCAGCATGGGGAGGCGAAGTTGTGAACGCAGCATCACGATGTTGCAGTTCTCCTTCTCTTTTCTAATCCGTATAAGTGGTTTTGGGCCTATCTCTACTTTCTCTCTCTTCGACACTGCAATTGGCACAAAGCAGATGCGTTGATATCGACATGGGGGAGGCGACATTCACAAAGTTGCAAATTTCGATCTGTACTTTTAGGGTTTTTTTTATCAGGCGACGATGGAGATCTGACGATGGTGTGAGAAAGGTACTAGTGAGATGTTGATGGTAGTGGTGGCAGTCGACGATGGTGCTGT
>NW_019245664.1:0-1491 GCF_002742605.1 Olea europaea var. sylvestris
TACAAACCAGTCTTATTATCTGGTGCGATCTAGAGCTAGTGTCATTAAGGGCAGTCTCGCCTACTTGTCTTTGACCTATCATATATAGAATACCAAAAAAATTAGCTACCATCACATCCCTATACCAATTCATGCTTAAGTCTTTACTTACTGTCGCAAATATTTATTAAGCGCCTTAAATGATGATCATCGTCTGCCGCCTCTTCCACTAATTTTTCAACCACTGTTCCTTTCTGCAATCAAGGAGTTAAAATTGAAGTAAGTACTGAAGGGGGATGCTACTCAAATCCAACATATTACAGCTACTTTTAGCGAAAATTTTGACACCTCTGGATCATCTAACAACTTGAGATTGCGGCCAGACTCTGAATTCAATAAGTCCTTGACATTCTCATTGTAGATTTCTAGGCCAGAAATTTTTATTCTGAAGTCTCGTTCAGGAGTCTGTAATATTGTTAAAATTACATGAGAAGATCAACAATAGAATATTATCCCGCAAAAACTTAAGAAGATAGAATGATAATTATCCATTTCAACAATATTAACCTTGTTTTGATTTGTACTCTCTTGTCGAATTAAGAAATGAAAGTAAAAAGATTTAAATACAAGGAGAATGTGTGGAATATGACCACCAGTTAGATGAAAACTGAAAAACTGTCATCTATCTACTGATATATTTTGCTAGTATCTTGTTATTATCTCTAGAAAAACTAGAAATTATCTTGTTGCATTGAAAGCTATTCGCTGGTGTAAAATTATTCATCTCTATATTCACCTAATGACTCAAATCCTTAATTTTTTTCCAATTGTCTTCCAGCTCTAAACTTAAGGAAGAGCAATTTAAGAGAAGGGTAAATCAGATTCTAAAAGCTTACATTCATTATGTGTGTATATATATCATTAACAGCTTTCTCTGTAATTCCTCTCATCGTGTAAGTTTTTCCACTACTAGTTTGGCCGTATGCAAATATGGTTGCTGCAAACAAAAAAATAAAAATCAGCATAAAATGTTTGAGAACTAAAATAAAAAAACACGTAAACCGTTTTAATCATTTTCAGAAATTTAGGATAACAATTACCATTGATTCCCATGAGAGCAGATAAAGCTACATTCTTTACTCCATCCTCATATACTGTTTCGGTTATAGAGTCAGGACCAAAGACTTTATCTGAAACGAACACATATTTTTCCAACTAAGTTTCTTGGGCATCTAAACTATATGTGAAATAAAGATTGTTGATAAGCATAATTTAGTTACCAAATGTGAATGAGCTCTGTTGAGCTGCCCGCTCGCGTTGGGAAGGTTTATATACAATTGTGTGATCATCAATGCACTCCCACGCGACATGGTCTTTGGCAGATTGTTCCCTTTTGTTCAACGGCCTTAATCTTACAGTCACCGTGATTTTCTCTTCCCTCGGTCTGTTCCCGCCTGGAGTGGCTACCTGCATCTTGTCTATTTTTGTAGCCGGCGTGCCGGGTGTTTTAAC
>NW_019245665.1:0-1491 GCF_002742605.1 Olea europaea var. sylvestris
ACAAATTAGAGCATAATCCACTAAAAATATAATGTGGACTTTAGTTCATTGGCTTGGAGATAGTCATAATTATTTTTGGTAACCGTTAATACCTGGGTCCATCTTAAAATGTCAACCTTGTTAAGAGAAATAGTCCAATCCTCTATAAGTTGGTATATATTTTCATCCAATCTTGAAATTCATATGCTTATTCGGATCAAATTTCCTGTTGGAGTTTAATGGACTCTGATTCCATGTTAAGACTTGGGTTCTATATTAAAAAGTTAAAATTGTTAAAAGAAGTAATCCAGTCCTTTATACGTTGGTTTATGTTTTTATCTTTAATCGATGTGAGATTTTTTCCCTTAATAGTCATTCCATCTTATTTTTAAGTCTTGGCTGTTCTCCGTAGTGAAAATTCAAGAAAAGAGCATCGGTACAGAATTAAGGGGCTGACAGTAGTGATGACAATTTATCCCGTCCCGAATGCGGCAAAAAAACCCACCCCGAACCGGCCCCGTGAAACCTTTTTTTTTTTTATTAAAATGTTAGGGTTCAACTTGCTTCAAATAGAAGGATATGACCTATTTTCTAGTATCCTCAATTGTATAAGTCTTATCAAACTTGACTAATTTATATATACCATTATGCTATTTTGTCAAATTGATATTATATTGATAAAAACAAATATAAAAAGATATAACATGTTTAACTGAACAAATTTGAAAATCTATATATTGTAATAAATTAAAGTGTGTGGGGTTACAAATTTTGTGACAATATCAAAGGAAAAAAACACAAAAAACCTTGTTTATACTAATAATCAATGTTGTGTACCAATAGCGACCATTATATTTAAGATTTGTAACGTTTATTTTGGATATTAACTTTATCAGCTTGAATGTTATCTGTATTTTATTGAATTTGAAATAAAATGAAAAAGAAAAAGGGGGCAAGCCCACTGTCTCGCCCTGTTACCATCACTAACTGACAGCAATTATCATAATACAGAAATACATCACTTTGCATACAGGGCAATAAAATAGAGGCGTGCAGCAGTTTTGTCCTTGCATTCTGGTAAAATTGAATGTTGAATGCAAAAGTATCACCCTGTTTTCGGACACGACATCTCTATTATGTACATGGGCGGAGCCATCTGAGGATGAGTGCAGGCATATATTTTTAGGCCCAAAACAATTTTTTACTTTTTTTTTTAAGCAATATCCCATGATTTTGCTTGATTTTAGGTATAGGTTGATTTGGACTTCACTTGTCAAAATATGAAAACTTGAAAGGGACACGTTTAATTATAAACTATGTCTTTTTTTTATTATTATTTTTTTTATCATTAAATTTATGATCAAAATTCAATGTTCGACATGTGCTAAATTATGCTCACACTGAACAAATTTCCTGGTTCCGCCCCTTATATATATATGTACCACATAGGACACTTACAAAAAATAAAAATTGGGAATGAGAGGGATGTCAGATACTTGCCTAAAGACACAG
>NW_019245666.1:0-1491 GCF_002742605.1 Olea europaea var. sylvestris
CTTTTGCACACGGTGTCCGCTTTGGGCCCATAAGAACTTTTTGGAAATGTAGCGACCGTCTTGGATTGAACTCACCACTTCGTCATGACGTAGGAGGGATTTTGGCCCTTTTTCGAAATAATGAGCACTTGCATATTTGGAACGCTTGGATTGTTGGCGTACGAAGAATTGAGCGTAACTTTTGCACAAGGTTTCCGTTTTGGGTCCGTAAGTACTTTTTAGAAATGTAGTGACCGTTTTGGATTGAACTCACCAATTCATCGTGACGTACGAGGGATTTTGGCCATTCTTCGAAAGAATGAGCGCTTGTATATTTAGAACGCTTGGAGATTCGGCGGATGAAGAATTGAGCGTAACTTTTGCACATGGTGTCCGCTTTGGGCCCATAAGAACATTTTGGAAATATAGCAACCGTTTTGGATTGAACTCACCACTTCGCCGAGACGTAAGAGAGATTTCAGCCATTTTTCGAAAGAATGAGCACTTGCATATTTGGAACGCTCGGATTGTCGACGTACGAAGAATTGAGCGTAACTTTTGCACACGGTGTCCGTTTTGGGCCCGTAAGTACTTTTTGGAAATGTAGCGACCGTTTTGGATTGAACTCACCACTTCGTCGTGACGTAAGGGGGATTTTGGCCATTCTTTGAAAGAATGAGCGCATGTATATTTAGAACGCTTGGAGAGTCGGCGGATGAAGAATTGAGTGTAACTTTTGCACACAGTGTCCGCTTTGGGCCCATAAGAACTTTTTGGAAATTTAGCGACCGTTTTGGATTTCACTCACAACTTCATCGTCACGTATGAGGGATTTCGGCCATTTTTCGAAAGAACGAGCTCTTGCTTATTTTGAACGCTTGGATTGTCGGCGTACGAAGAATTGAGGGTAACTTTTGCACACAGTGTCCGTTTTGGGCCCATAAGAACTTTTTGGAAATGTAGCGACCGTTTTGGATTGAACTCACCACTTCCTCGTGACGTATGAGGGATTTCGGCCATTTTTCGAAAGAATGAGCACTTGCATATTTGGAACGCTTGGATTGTCGGCGTGCGAAGAATAGACCGTAACTTTTGCACACGGTGTCCGTTTTGTGCCCATAAGTACTTTTTGGAAATGTAGCGACCGTTTTGGATTGAACTCACAACTTTGTCGTGACGTACGAGGGATTTTGGCCATTCTTCGAAAGAATGAGCGCATGTATACTTAGAACGCTTGGAGAGTCGGCGGACGAAGAATTGAGCGTAACTTTTGCACACGGTACCCGCTTTGGGCCCAAAAGAACTTTTTGAAAATGTAGCGACCGTTTTGGATTGCACTCACCACTTCGTCATCACGTACGAGGGATTTTGGCCATTTTATGAAAAAATGAGCACTTGCATAATTGGAACGCTTGGATTGTCGACGTATGAAGAATTGAGCGTAACTTTTGAACACGGTGTCCGTTTTGGGCCCATAAGTACTTTTTGGAAATGTAGCGACCATTTTGGATT
>NW_019245667.1:0-1491 GCF_002742605.1 Olea europaea var. sylvestris
GTAAAGTTTGATCCGTAAGAACCTTTCTACATGTACACTATGGTGTACACTTTAATTTACACTTTGCCACGTGACATTACCCTATTTGGCAGTTTAAATTTCAAACGGTTTTCCCTTCAAATTGATACTTGACAACAATGCAAGTGTCAAATAACGTGTCAAAAATTAGTGTACAAATGGCAAAGTTCTATCGGTAAAAACCTTTCTACATGTACAAAATGGTGTTGACTTTAGTTTACACATTGCCACGGGACATTACCCCATTGGAGAATTTAAATTTCAAATAGTTTTTATGTCCAATTGACACTTAACAACAATGCAAGTGTCGAACAACGTATCAAAAATCAGTGTACAACTAGCAAAGTTCAATCGATAAGGACCTTCGCACATGAACACTATGGTGTAAACTTTAGTTTACACTTTACCACGTGACATTACCCTGTTGGGGAGCCTAAATTTAAAATATTTTTCTCATCCAATTGACACTTGACAACAATGTAAGTGTCAAACAACGTGTTGAAAACTAGTGTACGAATAGCAACACTCAATCGGTAAGGATCTTGCTACACGCACACAATGGTGTATACTTTAGTTTACACTTTGCCATGTGACATTACCCTGTTGTATAGTTTAAATTTCAAATAGTTTTCCCATCAAATTGACACTTGACAACAATGCAAGTGTCAGACAACGTGTCAAAAGTCAATGTACAAATAACAAAGTTCGATCCGCAAGAACCTTTCTACATGTACACTATGGTGTACACTTTAATTTACACTTTGCCACGTGACATCAACTTGTTGGACAATTTAAATTTCAAACAATTTTCCCATCCAATTGACACTTGACAACAATGCAAGTGTCAAACAACGTGTCAAAAATCTGTGTACAAATAGCAAAGTTCAATCGGTAAAAACCTTGCTAAATGTACAAGATGGTATAGACTTTAGTTTACACTATACCATGTGACATTACTCTGTTGGATGATTTAAATTTCTAATAGTTTTCCCATCCAATTGACTCTTGACAGCAATGCAAGTGTCAAACAACGTGTCAAAAATCAGTGTACAAATAGTAAAGTTTGATCCGTAAGAACATTTCTACATGTACGCTATGGTGTACACTTTAATTTACACTTTACCACGTGACATTACCCTATTGGGCAGTTTAAATTTCAAACAATTTTTCCATCTAATTGATACTTGAAAACAATGCAAGTGTTAAATAACTTGTAAAAAATCAGTGTACAAATGACAAAGTTCTATCAATAAAAACCTTTCTACATGTACACTATGGTGTTGACTTTAGTTTACACATTTCCACGGGACATTACCCTGTTGGACAATTTAAATTTCAAACAGTTTTTTCCTCCAATTGACACTTGACAACAATACAAGTGTCAAACAATGTATCAAAATTTAGTGTACAACTAGCAAAGTTCAATCGATAGGGACCTTGCCACATGAACACTATGGTGTAAACTTTAGTTTA
>NW_019245668.1:0-1713 GCF_002742605.1 Olea europaea var. sylvestris
GTAGACAAATGTCTTTATACTAAAGTAAGTGATAGTATAATTATATTAATATGTCTGTATATAAATGATATGTTGATCATCAGTAACACTATAGACAGGATTAAAGAAACAAAGAGATTTTTATCCTTCATGTTCAAAATAAAAGATCTTGGAGAAGTGGATGCTAACCTTGGAATCAAAGTTAAAAGGGATAGTAGGGTTTTATGTTGAGCCAATCACATTATATTGAAAATGCGATAAATAAGTTCAAACATTACGTCAAAGAGGATAGAATCCCTTTGGATCCAAGTATCAAGTTGATAAAAAATGATTGAAGAGCAATAGCTCAAATAGAATATGCAAGTGCAATTGAAAGTTTTATGTACGTAGCACGATGTACAAGGCCTGATGTCACATTTGCTTTGAGTAAACTAAATAGGTTTACTAGCAACCTAAATTTCAAACTTTGGAAGGCCATCGACAGGGTTCTTGGTTAATTAAAGAAAACCAAAAACTTTGGACTACAATATACAAGGTTCCCTGCTATATTAGAAGAATACACTGACGCTAGTTGGATATCAAGTACGAGACAAGTCCATTTCAAGTTGGGTATTTATTCTTGGAGGAGGTACAATTTCTTGAAAGTCTAAGAAACAAGGTTGCATTACTCACTCAACTACGGAGTCGAAATTTGTAGCATTGGCTGAAACTGGAAAAGAAGTTGAGTGACTAAGAGATATGTTATATGAAATACCTTTAGATATAAAGGATATTTCTTCAATACATATCTTATGTGATAGTCAGGCTACTCTAGCTCGAACATATAGCAAAGCATATAACGGAAAGTCTAGACATCTTAGTCTAAGACATGAGTTTGTAAGAAAATTAATGAAGCATGAAATACTTTATCTTTCACATGTTAAGTCTAGTGAGAATTAAGCTAATCTGTTGACTAAACCTCTTACAAGAGAGTTAGTAAGATTGACATCAGGTAGGATGGAGTTGAAACTCCTTAAATAAATTCACCAATGATAGCAATCCTACCAAAAGTATACTAAACAAGTATATTTAGGTTCAAAGAATAATAACAAGTTATTCGATAAGTGGATAAGTTTCAACATTATTAAACTATTAAACCCTATCTTTGGTAAATAGTATTGATTGTTACTATTGGATGGATGAGTTATAATTTTTTCTTTAATGAAGTTTAGTAGAGGTACAAGTATTTCTAAAAGTAACAAAAATATTGGAAGAACTTCTTCATGTGAACTTCAAGGTAGTGTTGCCGTTGGAGTTTTCTTTCTTTAAAAGTTCAAAGAGAAAGGATAAGTGTAAGGCCATTTTTAGCACTAAGCGGGTTAAAGGAACTCGTGGAAATTTAACGCTTTTGTGTTTGATTTCATCAGTATTGTTACAAGGAATAACTAGTTCAAAACTTTCTAGCTACCTAGAATTTCGATAATACTTAATGAGATTTACACTATGGTTATATTCAAATTGAAAGATATCTAATCCCTATGCATGAGTTTTGATATTTGATTATGTGATTCATATTAATTTTGAACAAGTGGAGGATTGTTGTAACATTATTGTTCAAAATCAGGATTGGATGAATTAAGTGTAAAAGAAAAAAGAGAAAAATATGCCATAAAAATGGCTTATGCGGTCAAAAGCTTGCAGTTGCATATGGATTTACAAAGAGTTTTTGGGTAGCCAAAGCTATAACTATGCGAC
>NW_019245668.1:8399-47134 GCF_002742605.1 Olea europaea var. sylvestris
CAAATATGAACTATTCTTATTTAAATAATTATTTAATAGTAGGATATATTAGGAAAAATGTATGAAAAATCATGTTTCCAACTACACTACATTAATTATATTTTCTTAATCTGTGTGAAATGAAAATAAGTCTATCTTTATGAGACGAAATATATTTTTTTTTTGTCGACAACCAATCAATATAAATGCTCCGTCCATTGCGTAAAGATATACTTGTATCAATTTTCACACATATTAAGAAAATGTAATTAAAAATATAATTTTTTCTTACATTTTTCCTCGTATACCCCTATATTAAATAGTGGTTTAAATATGAATATTTCATATTTTGTTAATAATAAAGAACATTAAATAGGAGCATATTAAAAAATTAAAAAGCAAATTATACTTTTAACAAGAAAAATGATATAGAATTTTTGATAGACAAAAAAGGAGAACATGCTTATTTTTATGGGATGGAGGAAATATGGTAAATGAGACATGATGAGAATCAATACTACTTCTTGGAAAAGGCAAAATAAATAGCCAAAATAGATAACATGGTTGGAGTGTGTAAAAAAATTTACTTCTAAATTTAGGACACTCTTTGCTGATGTTAGACCAAGAAAAGAATAAAGCAAGCTCCACTAATAATTTTCACCACTCAATCTACGAGCTTAGTTGAACTCCCGTGAAGCTTCTGACCACACAGAGTAATAGAAACATAAAATGGTTTGAAGCGGCTTAGCGAACATTTACTTTATTCAGGCTAGCTTAGGGCTGTTAATACAATACATACGGGCTAATGAATAAAACGTGATATTCATAACAAAATTCGTTATAAGGCAACCTATATGGATCTGTCATCTGACATACTCCCTAAATGGATGAATTGCTCCAAAAGTTGGAGGAAAATCTATAAATAGCCCCATTTTTCAAAAGTAAAGCATGCAATTTACATATTTCCCTCTCAAATAGTTGTTTTCAATCTAACTCCAAATTTGAGGATCAAAACTAGTAAGTTTAGGAGGAGAAAATCATAATTTGGTGAGAGGATTTGTTGATTCGATTTTTACTATCACCAAGTTTACATCATTTGTGGAATACTTTGAAACAAAGTAAACCACAAAAACTATGTTACAATTAAAAAAAGCCTTGAAATCTGTAAGATCGAAGAAAAATGAGTGGAAAAATAGAAAATCTATCACCAGAGATTAAAATGAAAGTATATAACAACGACAATCCTGTGGATAGTGGTCCAAAACAATAATGAGAAGAAACATCGGCAAAGTCACAGGTTAAAATTTCTCCCGCTCATTTTAGGGATCACAATATGTATGAGTGCTATGAGGTACTCAATATAGCCAAACTAAAAAGTCAACAAGAAAGCTCGCATGGAAAAGATAAAGGCAGGAGACCTTACCCAATTAGATAGGAAGACCGAGGAATCAGACCAGGATAATTTGAGCCAGCACAAGCACTTGCAAATGCTCCTAGCTCTTTACCCTAAGTAAGAAAAATCAGTGCCATAATCGAAGGCCCTTATATAGGCAGAGAAATAATGAATGCACAAAAAATTATGCTCATATTGCCAAAAGGCCTACACATGAATTATTCTGGATTCGAGATTATCCTAAAACTATATCTCTTCAAATTTCATTTAAATAGTGATGATAAACAAGAAATCATATATTCCCACTATGATGCGTTGGTAGTGTAGGCTTTAATAGCTCGTAATGGTCTCAGCCGCATGCTAGTAGAAAATGGGAGCTCTGTGAATATTTTGTTTGGAAGTTCGCTTGATCAAATGCAAGTTGATCACCTATGGATGCTCATGGCAAAACCCTTATATGGCTTCATGGAAAATAACATGATCCTAGGAGGACAAATTACGTAGACAATTGAGCTCAATGAAAAGACACTTGCGTTTCAAGTATTTATGAATTTCTTGATCATGCATAACAAATCTGTTTATAATGGGATCTTGGGAAGACCCGCTCAGAAACAACTAAAAGCAATAACATTTGTCCACCACTTGTGCATTGGAATAGTCAGCATCAAGGAAAATCAAGCTATCGCACATGAATGCTATGTCAACGCTCGAACTAAAGCAACAACAAAACCATTAGGAGGTGATACCATATTCAAGGTTGAAAAGAAGAAACACATGGTTGAAAACCCTCTTAGGAAAGCAAGTGTCTGATGTTGTGAAAGGTAGGTTGAAAAACATGCTTGCTAGTGTAATACCTCCATTTAAATAGATAACCATACATTAACATGTGTAGGAATGAAATTGATGAATTGACCTAGAAGCAGAATTTAACATTTATTTTTTTCAACTGATAAAATGAAATAAACATCTTTACGAATATATCCCTATATATTCACTCCTAATCATCTATGACGTTCATATAGTATATCGAAACCAAAGATCATATAATCATAGTCCAACATATATATTTTGAGGTTATAAAAGTATCGACAAGCTATTTCAAAAGGTATACATATACAATATAGGATCCGCAAAATAACCCTACAGGTCGTCATCTAACATCTATGTACATCAAACTTCGGAATCTCATAAGAACTTCACAGCTAGCCATGACCTCCATGAAGTTCCATGCTCACCTACAATGCAATAACTACATAAGCTAATACTCAATAAGTAAAAATCGTGCATGTCATGAGTATGAGTAATAATGGTATATGAAATCATGTCATGCTAAATTTACATAGTATTCAAATATTCGTCGATGTCAACTCGAAATAATTTCTTTTGAAATCTTTCATTTCATTATGCCTTTGACTCATCTATTATACACTGGATAGAGCTCTGAGCAATATCAATGTCAATAATCAAATGACCAGTATGACAACGACACCAAAAAAGTGGGTCAGCCTCTTGTGACTACTAGAGGCCCATCCACTAACTGCCCTTATGATCGCCCAAGAAATATCCCACCGACAGTGTCGATAATCATAATATCATGTGGGCACAGTTGAGTGGTCCACCCTCGATCAGCAAAGGCCCATCCACTATCTACCTTTGTAATCATCTAGGAAGTATCACCCGCGATGCCAAAACATATCACATAAGCATATCTCACATGCCTCGTTGTTCTAGTAATGGTCAAGGAAAACTCAATTTGAAATCATGTGTGCACACTAGAATTTCAACGACGGACATATGTCGTGCATGCACATGGAAATGCTCGTGAATGATATACTTAATCAAAACCGATATCAATATATTCCGAAGCACATACTCAATGGTCATAACCATCATATGATATACAATGGGCTCCTTATCAAAGTTATGTAAATGTCCAACATTACTATATCACAAATACTAAGTTCTTGTGAAGTAGTTGCGAATAGATTTTTACTTACCTTTATGTTCTTGTATGTGCACTTTCTGGAGTATAGATCAGTTTTCTTTTTCACTTCAAGTTGGAAAACCACCTGTATTACCATTTATTATGAAAAACAATCCTCAATTTGATAACATTAACCTATACACAATCTCGTACTATGTCCATTCATGCCAAAATAATTTTGAGAACATTATCATTTCAAGTCACTGATTGCATTGTAAACTAGTCCTATAAATCTCACTATTTCTCAAGTCCAGTTATGAATGTCAACGTCATTCAATTGTAGTCAACAACCTAGCACTCCTTAAAATCTATTTTTCAGGTTCAAGAGATAATTAATGAACATGTAAAGGTTTCACTACATTAACATGCAAATGGACAAAACCTGTTTTCATGTTTTAGTTGCTGCCATGTCCCATTTCATCAAACTTTTTACACCCTTAATCACATCCATTCCTTTCCAAACTTTTAACACACTTATATAACATATATATAAAGGTAAATATATTATTAAGTTACCATAGGTAGAGGATTTTCAACCTAAAAATCAGTCCCTATTACCGAACACCAAATCAGGCAATTTCCCTATGACCATTTTCAATTTCCATTGTATTAGCATGCCACCAATCAGATTCTAGGATATTACAAATCCTTTCGATCCTTCTAACTCTCATATAAAGACATTTATATATATAGATACAAGTTACCTCCTAAGTATTATCCAAAATCAAAGAACAATAGGCAGAATCCAGCAACTATGCAATTTTTGTCCTCACTTGTTTTATTCAATATATCTCCAATAATTTTCTCTCTTTTTGCCATAATAACATCCAGAAATCAAACCCAACCTAATATCAAGCAATTTCAAAGGCTCCCTTTGTCTTTTGGCCTCGTCTCTTGCCTCTTTCATTGTTTTTCTTTTTACCTTTGTAGTTACAAATTATCACTGTTATCTTGTCTTTTGTGGATGAGATTGAAAAAAATGAGGTGAGTAGATTGATTGTGGGTTGAAGCTGTTTGGATTGGTTGTTTGATAGAGAAAATTTATGTGATTTGAGTTCAAAAAACATCGATTTGATGATTCTTGGAGCAAGTTTTCGTGACAATTGGTATTAGAGCTTCAAGGTGGTGGATTTGGCTTGAAAACTAACCAAAAAACCATCTAGAAAATTGGCTGAAATGAAGCAAAAAATTAGATTGCAAAATTGTCTAGAAAACTACCCAAAAATCGAAGTTGTTTTCATGATTTTCAGCCAATCTAGAGACTTGGTGGTGAAACGGAGGCCATGTTTGAGATGTGGATATGGAGGTGATCTTGGAGGTTAGGCACATGATTGGTGGCGATAGTGCGTGGGAGCCATGAGAAGAAACTATTGACCTCGCGTGGAGGCACGTAAGGGGGAATTGGACAACGATTGCTTTTAATAGTTTGTTCCTGGCAATATTTCTGACATTTTGGTGTTGTTAGTTTTCTATTTTAGGTTATTCAGTGAAATCAAGATAGATTCGTTCTTCACATGTTCAGGATTCGATCAGGGTTGTATGGTAACTGTAGTTGCTAAAGATTGTAGTACAAATAGTAGTTGTCCTAAAGTGATAAATTTTCATTTCTCATAATTTACGAACTCAAATTAGTCTGCTCTGACATATTGACTTGTCTTAATTTAAATTTAATCATTAGCCCATCATCATGTGAGGGTGACATTAGGATTTGAATTATCGCGAAGGTGTAACCACTACATGTACTAGAAATTTCAAATTATTTACTTTGTTTGAAGTGTTGAATTTGATTACAAGTTAATTGATTTTCTACTCTAATTGTCGTATAGTCATTGTGTGAGATTGTGTTGCATGAGAATTTGAATTTTTGATAACATACGTTCCCGTTGCATTGTTTATCCTATTAAAATACCTGAACTTGACCTATTTGAACATTCCTTTGATCTAAGAACGTGATTCTTAGAAAATCTTTGGAATCTAGAATGGCGTATATTGCGGTCATAAGATTAATTTGTGTGACCTATTTGTACACTTTAAATGTTCTGGTTTTAAAAATGTCTTTATATTTCGAAGTTGAAATTTTCAACAGCAAAAGAGATTTTTCAATTTGACAACAAAAGATTAACGTGATTTTGGTTCAACAAAAAGTTTCAAAAGCCGTAGATGGTAAATTTTCTATAAATTTGATAGAAGCACAAAAAGAAGAATATGATGAACTTGCTTACACTTAAATTATTATACAGCTATCTGACACTATTTTGTGGAAATTTGGGAAATTTGTTTGTACAAAAGAACATTGGCAAAACTTGGAGGACTTATATTAAGTCTATTATTATCAAATTATATCTGCTTGAAAGATTTTTAAGTTTTAAAGTAGATCCTTTAAAGAATCTTGATGACAATCTGGAAATTTTTAACAAACTTATTTAAGATATTATTAATTGTGATGAGAATGTGTCTGAATCGTATAAGTCTATTATTTTGCTTAATTCCATGCCTAAGATACCTTAACATTGAGATTGTCATAAATTCCCTTAAAAGTAAGGAGATGGAGATTAAGGTTGAAAAAGAAGACAAAAACAGTGGTGAGTTACATATGATAAGGAGTAGAATGAAGTTTAAGCAAATGAATTTGGATGGAGCTCAAGATAGTAGTGATTCGAATAGTGACTTAAGTGATGAGGGTGATAAGAGGAAGGGTAAGTGTAGTGGTAAACAGCATTACAACTGTGGTAAGTCTGGACACTTTATTAAAGATTGTCCTAAAAAGAAGGATAAGTAGAAGGGTAAGATTAGAGGTGAGGCGAATATGGCTATAGGTTCGAGTGATGACCCAGTGAAATCTATTGAGAGAAGACCTAGTTACTGCATTTACATTCGTGTGGAATTCTTTTTGCATGTGTGTGATTGCTTAATTCCATTGCTTTGATATGTTACACTTTTAATTTGTTTGTGTTTGTAACAGTATGTATTGAAGTGATCTTATTACTTGGTATAATTGTTTGCATACATGGTTGGGATGCATTAGCAGTAAGTTTGTTGTGTATTTTTTGGTAAGATGGAGTATGGATGCTTAAGGGTATATTGGTAGTTTGTACCGGGGATGTGGAGTGCAACATTTGAATCACGAGTGGAGGGTTATTAAATGTGGAATCCTTTATTGGTGAATACCCTGATTAGATGGCGTGGAGATGCACTTCTATCACTTCTGTAAGGTAAAGACCCATTATCTACTTAGAATGGAAAAAGTGACGTAGTAATAGAAGATTATCCCCAGGACTTAGGATCCATTATGAATTACTAGTTAGACATGAGTTGAGCGATTATCTAGTGAGCATGGTTGACGATGAGAGGACATATGTGTTGTCGAGGTGTGAGCTATATTGAATATGATAGGTTAAGTGTGGTGAGATATTTTCATGTGGTTATTTATGCATTTATTGCATATATGTTGAATGTTTAGTTGATTAACTTGGTGTTAATCAGTTGTCCCGTATGAACGTGTTTTTTAAAAGATCTGTGTTATCCTATGTTATATCTTCATCACATATTTATTGGTTCTTGATTGATTACTGTGAATATTTGCTTCTACTTGGATATTCTTGACCTTAGCCCTGGTAAGTACTTAGAGAAAATATGGTATGTGTTTTGTTGGCTACCCATGATTATGCAAGTACTAGCTATGTGCTCTAATTCCTTGTAGGTTTATTGGGTAGCAAGGTGGAGATTTGTTGAATTTCGATACCCAATAAATCACGTGCTATGATGTTAAATATCGGAATATATTTCATAGACCTTAGATGACGAGGGAAATAATTATAAACAGCTAAGTCCAAAGGCTCAACCCGGCCCATATATATTACATGGCTTGGAATCTTGACTCATTTAACCCTTTATTGTTCCAACTCCTAACCTAGCCTATAAATGGTGCCTTAAGCATTAGCCATTTTGTGTGTTTAAAAGGTGAAAAAATGTGTGCATATAGAGAAAGAAATCAACAGCCTGTCGGAGAAGAAAATCGTGTGGCTTCTTTTTTTTTTTTTTTTTTGGTCTCATCTCTTACCTCTTTCATTGTTTTCCTTCTTGCCCTTATAGTTATAAATCATCGCCATTATCTTATCCCTTGTGGGTGAGATTGAGAAGTAATTGAGGTGAATAGATTGGTTGTAGATTGAAGCCATTTGGATTGGTAGTTTGGTAGAGAAAGGTATGTGAAATTGAGCTTGAAAAATACCGATTTGACTATCCTTGGAGCAAGCTTCTACGATAGCATTTTATTTGAATAAATTAGAAGTTTCTTTCTTATTATTTGGACCACAATTTTTTGCTGCCAATCCCAATAACTTGCATTATGTAAGTGAAATGATACTAATCGACACATCATTTTTGCCCTTTCGATACAACACTTAGCAACATCCATTATGACAAGCTTTAAAGTTGACAATGCTAACAGGCATGCCTCACGGGACACTTAATAGCCATGCAGGGTGTTTGACTAAACCAAAGCCTAAGCAATAATCATTTATGCCCTTGTTAAACTAAAAGTAATGTGCCCTTAGAAAATATTCCATTAATAGAAAAATCAAACCATTAGAATGTAGTTATGCAAAGCTACCAAAGTGAGCAAGATACTAGATGAATTATCTGCACAATATGCAAACAATTATAAATTCCTAGGTTAATAGATATGCAACTAAAAAAAATCGGAAAAAATGTTTATACATAAAGTGAATCTTTACCTGGATGTCTCCAAAGGATCATATTTCTTCTTGCACTTTGTTTCCAAGTCTAAAAGAGTATCTTTACTATGAGTGGAGCCTGTGCAAGCTTCAAGTATCTCATCTCTCATCATCCCATTGTTCTTTTCTAATATGATATCATAGCCATATACCTAGTGGCATTGTTATGCGTTTTCTATATAGCAATTATACCGCAAATGTATTGTGTCAAGTTCTATAATACAATGGTTAAGTTAGGATGTCGAACTCATAGGAATTCAACTTTAATTTTTCACTAAGTATTATAATGAGATAGCCATTATTTTACCTAGACAATAGAATTTATGATCAATTTTATTTATTTATTTATTTATTTATTTTTATCAAAATCTACTTGAATTTTTGACGAATTCAACAATTTTATGCAAGTTTTAAGGATTAATCAATATAAGAAAAGCATAGGATTATGATTTTATCTAACTGTCGATTATATTTCTAATTATATAGTTATCTCTAAATAATTTTCTCAAGTTTATAAGCAAGATCCCTAATATAGTTTTACGCACTCGAGAGAGTGCCAAGTAAAAGTTATCCCCAGAATTTAATTCCAATATCTCCATTCCAAATTAAAAGTCGAGGAATTATCAAGTTTTATTGTTCTTATGTAGAATTCCATCAAAGAATATATACTTTCGCTCAAAACCTATAAACCTAGGTTGTGTTATTCCATGATCATGTCTAAGGTTCCCCCCTTGAGTGTCGAAACTTGAACAATCAAATCATTCAATCAATGGTTGATTAATTGAAAGAATTAAACCCAAATAACAAAAGTAAAATAATTGGAAAAACTCAAAGAATATAATCTCAAGTTAGATTACCCCTAGATAAGAAATTTAGTTCATGATGGATGAAAGAGTCATAATCAAATTAATAAAAAAAAAATATGGAAGAAAAGAGAAAAAATGTTTTTGTAGTGATTCGATCTTCTCCGTGATGTTGCTCTTGCTTTCTTGTTTGATCTCTCCTTTCTTGCCCCGTCGAATTCTTAAAAAGAGGCTTCTAGGCTAGTGTTTATGCCTTCTTGAAGTCCTTCCATGAGTTGGAGTAGATTTGGGCTTTTAAAAGATGAATTAAAATTCGAGCCCTAATTGAAATGATGATTGGTGCCTAGGTACCAATATTGGATGCCTAAGCACTGCGATTCTGGGTCAGGCTGTCGCCTCGACACTCAGATGAAGCAATTAGGCGCTCGCCTAGCTTCGTTTATATTGCACATTTTTTACGATAACTTTCTCTTTCGATATTCAATTGAGGTGATTCAAAATGCATTGGAAAGATAACTCAAAGAACTACAACTTTATTGAAAATAGCTTTTTCCAGGTCGAACATTTACTATGTCAAAATGAGTCTCAATCTCTGGCTAAAAATCAAGAACATACTTATACGATTGAAAATTGATTTGTGAAAATATTTTAACCATATTTCACTCCTTTTTAACTTTTAATTGTACCCAACTGACTCATAACAATCTTCAATTATTATTTTTTGACACTCATGTAATTGAGTACTCAAACTTTGGATTTCACCATTTTTAGCCGTTATTCACTTCTTTATTTCAATTTAGCCTCCAATCAACGAGTTTCATCAAATCAACATCAACTTCTCCTTGATTCATGTCAACATCTCTTTTTTCTCCAAGTTTTTCACCATTTTACCTAACCTGTAAAATAACACGAAAACATAAATCAAAACATTCTAAAACTCTAAGAGTCAAACAAAATACCAAAATTAAGTAGCATTAGTACGATGAGTGAAACACACTCATCAAACACCCTCAAACTCAATACTTTGCTAGTCTTTGAGTAAATACAAAGAAAATAGGAAGAACTAATGAAAGCCCACAAACAAAACTAAACATATCAATTCAAATAAAAAAGAAAATAGTTTAGTTAGATAGCTTGCTTTTTGGGCTCAAGATGGAAAACATTATATCAAATTTATGAACCGCTTCAAATAATAATGTCAAAGCCAAATTCTCAAGAGGGGCGTGTGTGAAGAATCAAGTGCAACACTATCCATTCACAAATTGGTTCAATTTTGGGCCTCGATAGTCAAATATATCATTTCTTTGCTCGTGAGATTAACACATCCTCAAATTTATTTATTTTTATTCTCTTCATAGGGTGTGTTCAAAGGTTAATTTTCAATTTACTATTCTCTTTTACCGCTCAAATTTGGTTGGGTCTAACCGACAACGTTAACAATCTATTCATGCAATGATTCTTATAAACTTTGAGTACGTCAGTTATCAAGCTTATACTAAGCAATTCAAATTCACTAGTTATCCAAACCCCATAATTCGTTTATTATTATTTGCTTCTTTTTTTTATATTCATAGCTCATGATTAATCTCCCCCATTCTTCCTTTCTTCTTGATCCCTATAATAAGCTTTTAGTCAATAATCCCCCATCTTTAAAGGCCAAAGGGTATTAGGTTACGAGAAAGCCCAACGGATTTACTAACTCGAGTCAAGAAGACTAGGAAGTAAGGCTAAGAATTTAATAAGTGTAATGCTCTTTTTTCAAGACAAATTTAAACAAGGATAAGATCCCTTGCATACAATCATTACCTATTTCATACTTGATAGTTAAAAATACTCTGCACGAATATATTGTTTTAAAATGCAAGAAATCAACACAAGTCTATTTATTGGCTCGATCATCCCCAAATTATCCTATATGTGGTTCAAGGATGTAATAATTAAGAGTTAAAGGGATTTAACATCTGAGTCCTACTTTTCAACCTATAAGACACGTGAATCAACTTATTCATATACAACGCTAACTCAATTCTCATGCATAAATATGGTCACATTCCACATGAATCAGTGAAAATTTCAGCTAAAATTACACAGCTTATTCATAATTCATAAACTAATACGTGTTCTCAAGTATATGCATCATGGTCGACAAGGATATCTAACTCAGACAATTATGCAACAAAATATATATTTTTAAAAGACACAAAATAATAAAAAATCATATAAAAGAAATTAAAAACATCTAAGCAACTAAGTAATCCAACAATTAATGTTTCACGCCCCCAAACTTAAAGTAAATATTGTCCACTATGTGAAATTAAAGACAAAGAAGAAGGAAGACTTTCCTTAGTGAAGACATCAATTGTCTTCATTACTATCGACATCGTAGTGGGGACGGTGGTTGATTGATAGATGTGATGGATGTTGACTCTAATTTCATCCCCAAGCTTGAGCATCGATGTACAAAAAGAGCAAAATCATCAAAAGACCATAAAAATATAAACTAGTATCTAATTAATTAAAATAGAGGGAAAGAGCTTGGTTTGCCTTCCGAGGAGCAGTTCTTTAATATTATTAGCTTGATGTTGTTGGAATGCCTTAGCGTGGGTATTCAAGAGCCACTTCTTCCATGTTTTGAAATGTGAATTCATTCTTGCCCTTCAAATTCACAACACCAAAAGGAAGTATGTTGTGTATGGTTAATGGTCTTGGCCATCGCGAATTGAGCCTATCCGAAAGCAACTTCCAATGGGATTATTAAAGGTGCTTGTTATTCTAGAACCAACTTTTTCCTTGGCTATTCATGTAAATACCTACTTCATTCTTTATAGAATTTTGCCTTTTTCTAGATGCAACTTTGAGACTCGATTTTCATGTTGCAAAAGTGATTTTACACTACTGCTTTCGAATCACAACTCAATTTCCTTGTATTAGAATTTTTGTCCAAAATAGCATAGGAACGAGGATCAGGAGGCAGGTTCAATTCCAGTATAATACCCAAAACCTCCTTTGATTCAACAATGTTGGAAGGTTTTAAAGGATCTTGTTTATAGTTATTATTAGCTTCAAGTGGTAAATCCTTACGAGCCAATATAACATCAACCACTTTCTTGTTCCATATGTAACTTTTAGAAGTAACTATATCAATTCTTGAAGCAATAGTTGCAATATACTGCTTTAGAACTTCATCGAACAACTCTTTTTTACATTTTTTATCCTGCCATTCATCAGTGATTTGACCTTATGATAAGTATTGGCATTTTCAAGAAATTTCTTAGCTTGGCATACAGTGAACCTAACTTCTTCTTCATTAACCCGAAGTGTTAGCTGTTCTTCTTATACATCAATCGTTGTTCTATCAATTACCAAGAATGGTTGACCATGAATTAATGGTATTTGTTGATCTTCCTCCATGTCCAACATGACAAAGTCAAGTGCAAAGATGAATTTATCAACTTTAATCAACACATCTTTAATGATCCCCATGTGTATTTGAGAAATCTATCTGCAAGTTGCAAAATGATGGTACTTGGTTTCATTTTCCCGAGACCCGAATTCTTGAATAAGGAGAGAGGTATTAAATTGATGCTAGCTTCTAGATCACATAGTATTTTGTTAATGGTAGAATCGCCAATTGTCACGAAATTGTAAAGCTGTCAGAATCCTTTAATTTTGAAGAAGTTTCTTCTAAAGAATAGCACTACATTCTTCTAATAGCTTCAGTATCTCGTTCTCTTCTAACCTTTTCTTCTTTAACTTCACTCCTTTGAAAAATTTAGCATAGTTTGACATGTTTGCCAAAGCATCTGAAAATGGGATGTTTCTATGGATTTCTTGAAAACTTCCAGAAATTTTGCTAGCTATACATCAAACATTTTCTTTAGAAATCTTTATGAATATGGAAATGGTGGCTTCAAGATTGGTGGATTATTTGAGAATTAGATTAAGTTAGGTTTAGAAGCCTTCTTTGTTTTCCCTTCTTGGATTTTATGTCTTGCAATCTGCTTTTTCCTTCTATTTGGAATTCAATGTAGACACTAAATTCTCTTTGGGCTTGCTCTCTCCAATCCCTTTACCACTTCTCAAGGTGATGGCAATACACTATTCTCTTGGATTTACCTTTATCTCACTGGAAAATTTTCCTCTGGTTTAAGAGTTTATTACAGTAGCTAGCTAACCAATTCGTACCTCAAGATTTTTTGCTATTGGTGGCTTCAAGATTGGTAGATTATTTGAGAATTGGATTAAGTTAAGCTTAGGAGCCTTCTTTGTTTTCCCTGCTTGGATTTGATGTCTTGCAATCTGCTTTTTTCTCTCTATTTGGAATCCGATGTAGACACTAAAGTCTCTTTAAGCTTGCTCTCTCAAATCCCTATCCAACTTCTCAAGGTGATGGCAATACATTGTCCTCTTGGATTTACCTTTGTGTTACTGGAAAAATTTCCTCTGGTTTAAGAGTTTATTGCAGTAGCTAGCTGATGAATCTGTACCTTAAGATTTTTCGCTATGGCCCTCCATATTGGTCATATGAGTTTTGATGCTGTCTAGCCTTGACTCATCCTTGTTGTACCCTGTCCTAGCCTTTAAAACAAAGATTTCAAAATATCCTGCAATGATAGCTTTTCTTCGAAAGCTTGACTATTGAACCCAAGAGGAGGTTACGAAAAATTCTTGGTTTTACCATAAGACAAAATTCTCATGGTTTCGAAACCCTAGATGAAATAGTTTGATGAGTTATTCCCTCTTTGGTTTAAATTTTGGCCATTTATTTATTAGACCTACTCATTCTTCATGTCAGTCTCTTGGATTGGTGTAGAGGAAATCAGAGACATATCTGCTCTTTGTCAATTTTTCTGTGTAGTTAGTACAGGTATTTGGCTAGTAAGCGATGACATTTGAGCTACAAGAGCAGTAATGGGACCACCTCTTAGAGACAATCAACTTTGTTTGCACTTGAATGCTCACTTGGTCATTAATAACTGTTGGTGGCTATTTCATCCAATAAGGAATAAGCATCATCTACTGTTTTTTACAACAAAGCACTACCTAAAACAGCGTCAACTATTGTTCCTATTTGACTGTTCAACTCGTTGTAGAATAACTCAATCTATATCCAATTCTGATAATTGTACGGAGGATAGCTTCAAAGTAACTCTTTGAATCTCTCTTAGGACTTATAAAATGGTTCAAAGTTAGTTTGTCTGAATTACCCAATATCACTCCTCAATTGAGTTGACTTGGAAAGGAGAAAAAATTTGATAAGGATTTTTTTTTTTTTAGCTAATCCCTCCCAAGTGGTGATAGAGCTATACTATAATGATTAAAACCATCACTTTAGTTTATCCCTCAATGAGAAATGCAACAAACGCAATCTAATGGTGTATTCAGTAAGACCATTCATCTTTATAGTATCACAGATCTCCAAAAAAATAGCAAGATGAAGATTTGGATCTTTTAATGGAGATCCTCCAAATTAATTCTGCATCACCATACGAATCAATGTGGACATCAGTTCAAAATTATTTGCCAGGAATAGTTTGGCCACCGAACCATAGTAGTTATCATTGACAATTGGTTGGATATGGTTTTGAATATTTCGTTGTTGATTGTTTTCTTTTGCTACCATTGCTTCAAGTTCGTTTCTTCTTATAACCTAAAAAATTGGAAAGTTCTTTCGGTTTCAAGGTCAATGGGAGTAGTTTAAACTCCTCGATTTTTTACGTGAACAACTGAGACAAAGAAAAACCAAACTATTAAAAGTAAAGAAGTCTAAATTAAAACCAAGGCTAATTAGTAATAATATTAATAAAAATAAAATAAATCAATTTCCGGCAACGGCACCAAAAATTTATTATGCGTTTTCTATATTGCAAGCACACAGTGTCAAGTTTTATAATATAACGGTTAAGTTAGGATGTCAAATCCACAGTGATTGAAATTTAAAATTCTCACTAAGTACTATAATGAGATAGCCCTTATCTTATCTAGACAATTGAATTTATAATCAATGTTTTTATCTAAATCTACTTGAATGTTTTGACAAATTCAATGATTTTATGCAAGTTTTAAAGATTAATCAATATAAGAAAAGTCTAGGGTTATGATTTCATCTAACTATCAATTATGTTTCAAGTTTATATGCAAGAGTCATAATATAATTTTACTCCTTTTCTCGAGTGCCAAGTAAAAGTTATTCATAGAATTCAATTTCAATGTCTCTACTCTGAATTAAAAGTCTTGGAATTATTAAGTTTTGCCGTTTTTATGTGAAACTGTTTCAAATGTTTATACTCTCTTGAAACCTATAAAGCCTAGGTTGTGTTATTTGTCTAAGGTTCCCTCTCTGGAGTGTTAAAAAATTTAAATCATTTAATAAATGACTAGTTAATTGAAAACTTTAACTCAACTAACATAAATAAACTAATTGAAAAATCTCAAAGAAACAACTATTAAGTATCAAAACATAACCTCAAGTTAGATTAAATAAAACTCCAGATAAGAAATTTAGCTCATAATAGATGAAAAAGACATAATCAAATTTATGAAAAAAAATATGGAAAAAAAAGAAAAACTATTTTTTTTAGTGATTCTATCTTCTTGGTGATGTTGCTCTTGCTTGATCTCCCCTCTCTTGTCTCGTTGAATTTTTAAAAATTGATCACTAGAGTGTATTGATGCTTTCTTGAAGTCCTTTTATGAGTTGGAGTACAATTGGGCTTTTAAAAAATGAATTAGAATTCAAACCCTAGCCAAAAATGACTGACTCCAAGGCGCTTAGATTGGATGCTTGAGCGCCACGATTCTGTGTTAAGCTGGTGCTTGTGTGCCAATTTTCTTGAAAAAAATCAGCAATTTGTCGCCTAGGTGCTTGTCCAGCTTCATTTGCACTATACAGCTTTCAGTATTTTTATGATAACTTTATCTTTCACTATCCGATTGAGACGATTCAAAATATGTTGAAAAATAACTTAAATGGATACAACTTTATTCAATGTAGCTTTTATCCAATTCGAACATTTACTACGTCAAAATAGATTTCAATCTTCGGGTAAAAATATGGAACATATTTGTGATCATATTTCACTCATTTGTAACTTCTAATTGTATCTGATTGGCTCCTAACAATCTTCAATTATCGTTATTTGTTCTGAATTAACTATTGAAAAGTTACAATTGAGTCCTAAACCTTAGATTTTACCATTTTTTTTTATCGTTTCCCGCTTTTTTCTTTCATTTAGCCTCCCATTATCAAATTTCACCAAATCAACATTAACTTCTTCGTGATTCAAGCCAACATCACTATTTTCTACAAGTTTTGCATCATTTACACCAATTCACCAACCTATAAAACAACATGAAAACACAAATCAAAACATTCTAAAACTTTAAGAATCAAATGAAATATGAAGATTAAGAAGTATTAATATGATAAGTAAAACACGATCATTATGTATCCATAATGTTTATTCTAAGACGAGGCTCTCACTTTAAACATATACTAGTTTGAGCCCCTGCCGTGCGATTTCCTTGGGAAAGTTGCATATTTCTCAACTATGTGATAGTATATTGTAGCTAGAAGGTCTTATGATCGTCCTGTTTTTCCTTGTCCACTATATGACCATATCTCTCCACTATTGATTCTCCATTTCCTGCTCTCCTCTCCTCTCCATCATCTTGAAGGGATGACTCCAACTTTTCCCAGCTAATTAAAAAATCTAACAGATCTACGTTTTGTCCTCCACTCGCATTGGGAGAACTTGTTTTCCCTTCATAGTGGTTTAATAGGCGGGTTACTTGCTTGGTAGGAGTTGCGGTGCACAGAATTTGCACCAAGTCCTCGATTATATTTCCACTTCCATCTTTTCTAGAAGGAAGAAATGCATAACTTTGGTGTATTAGAATTTCATCATTGTGACATTTGCATTATCGACACATTATGTTGGCCATCGCTTGATGGAATTTGGCCATTCTCCTTGATGATCTCCAATGTCGCCTCTTCCGACCATTCCTTTCCATTGGGACAATTGGATTCTCATTCTTTTTAGAATTTTATCCTTGTTTGATCTACTTACGCTCATACTTTCTAGCTTTTTGCATTCCATACAATGTGTTCTTTACCTAGTTTTGTAAGTAACTTTCACAAATATAGCAAAATTGTTTACCTAGAAAATAGAAACTATCTTCAACATCCAACGATATAATCTTCTTCCAGTATTTTTGATAGATAAATTGAGTAACTAAGAAGAAGGATGAAGATTTTCTAAAATAATATTCAATATACAACTTCCATACTTGGCTGGTACATTAGAAAATATATAGCAAAATTTTCATCAACCACTACCTACTTGCCATTGCCATACTTTTAGACAGATTATATGGCATTACATATGGCCATACTTTGGTAGATTTTTCAATACACAAATACATTAAAATATACTCCAAACAAGTACTACAAAATACTCTATTTTTGGACAGTAAAAGTATCAACTAGCATTAACATTCCACTTTGAGACTTTTGTTGGAAACACCAAAGCAACTCCTCAATGTTTTGAACCTTCCTTTGGACAAAGTTTTTGTTAAGATATCAGCATATTGCTCACTTGAATTGCAATGTGCAAGCTTCATTTTGTTGGAAATAATACTGTGATTGAGGATATTACTCCTCAATCACAATCTTCCCATAGTATGCCAATGCCAATCACCTAATTGAAGGAGGCTAATTTACACGGTTTCCATTTCATTTACACGGTTTCCATTTCATTGTAAATTATTGATTTGTATTCCATTTATACTATCTTGTAAAGCTCTATATAATGCAATACGATACACCATTGAAATCAAGGTGGATTCCAGCCTCATTTGAGCTTCCCTGATTGAATGATACTTAATCTTTACGTGTTTTGTTCTCCCATGGAATACTGGATTTTTTACCATTGCAACCGTTGATTTGTTGTCACAATAAATGACTGTTGCATCAAATTGTATGTGTCCAAGATCTTCCAACATTTCCTTAACCTTAGATGCTGTTATATACTTTGCTTCAGCAGTTGATTGTGCCACAGTTTTCTACTTCATCGAATTCCAGCACACAATGGTTGAACCAACATAAAACACATAGCCTGAGGTACTTTTCATGTCATATGTTGAACCTGCCCAGTCATTATCTGTATAACCAGTTAAAACCAAGTCCTCTGATCTCTTGAACAAAATCCCCAGATTCTCACTTCCTTTTATGTACCTAAGGACTCTTTTTGCGCTTGGAAATGTAATTCACTTGGCTCTTGTCTGAATCTGGACAGCACATTTACATCATAGGTGATATATGGTCTTGTTGTTGTAAGACATAGCAATCAACTTGTTAGACTTCTATAGATCTTTTCATCCACTCTCTTAGTACCATCTTCCTTCATTGACTTTAGATTTTGTACCAATGGAGTGCTAACTGATTTAATTTTCCATATGGAACTTCTTCAAAACTTCCTTGACATATCTCTTTTGGCAAACAAAGATCCATTCCAAGAAAATATTGCATCTTACCAAGATCTGTCATTTCAAAACCTTTCTTCAATTCCTCCTTCACTTTTTCAATCAAGGTGCAATTGCTACCAGTTATTAGCAAATTATCAACATATAAGGATATGATGATCATTCCTTCTTCCACATATTTTATGTAAAGTGTTTGCTCATTTACACTTTTAACAAATCCCAAGCAGCACAAGTGATCATCAATGCGGCTGTACTAAGCCTTTGGAGCCTGTTTTAAACCATACAAAGCCATTTTTAATAGATACACTTTGTCTTCCTCACCTGCTACTGCAAAGCCTTCCGGTTGTTCAATGTACATTACTTCATTTAAGTACCCATTTAGAAAAGTAGATTTTACAGCCAACTGATGTATCTTCAACATTCTCTGAGCTGCAATTACAAACAACAACCTAATAGTTTCATATCTTGCAACTGGTGCAAATGTATCAGCAATATCGATTCCAAACGGCTGTGCATACCCCTTCACTACCAATCTGGCTTTGAACTCGTCTATTGATCCATCAGGGTTCATCTTGGTTTTGAACACCTATTTGACCCCAATCACATGCTTATCAACTGGTATATCAACCAGTTCCCAAGTCTCATTCTTTTCAATCATATTTAGTTCTTCTTTCATTGCTGCCAACCAGTCTTGTAACTCACAGCATCAACAAAATTCGATGGCTCCAGTATGGCAGAGTTGCATCTAGCACATACATCAGCAAGGGGTCTTGTCTGTAGCACAATATTTTCTGAGTCTGAGTCACCATCCTGATCTGGACCAATTGGTTCCTCTCCATTTGTGATAGTGTCCTCAATTTCATGAGCAACCAGCTTTGGAACTTGCTGGTTTTCCAGGCTTCTTGTATCCCAATTCCAGGTAGCACTTTCATCAATTTAAATATCTCTGATGGATATTATCTTCTTGGTTTGTGGAATATAAACTTGACATCCTTTTGCATTACTACAATAGCCAACTAAAACACCAACCTCAGCTTTTTGGCTAAGCTTATCCCTCTTTGCTTCAGGTATATGAGTGTAACAAACACTTCCAAAAACCGTTAAATGTGCCACATTTGGTTTTGTTCCATACCAAGCTTCATTGGGAGTTTTTCTTTCCAATGCTTTAGTAGGAAGTCGGTTTAAAAGATACACAGCTGTGCTAACAGCTTCTGCCCAGAATTCTTTTGGAATTTTTTTCATACATGAGACATCTTGTCATCTCCATGACTGTTCTGTTCTTCCTCTCACAGATGCCATTTTGCTGAGGTGAGTATGGGATTGTGAGCTGATGCTTTTATCCCTGTATTATCACAAAAATTATCAAACTAGCCGCATTTATACTCAGTTCCATTATCAGTCCTAATGGCCTTTATCTTGCTGTCACATTCATTTTCCATTTGTTTTTTGAATTTCTGAAATACAGCGGCCACATCTGATTTCAGTTTTAGAAAAAACACCCAACACATTATAGTTGAATCATCAATAAATAGTATGAAATACTCGCTGACATTAAGTGTCTGTGTATTCATTGGACCACACACGTCAGAATGTATGAATTCCAATTTATTTATAGCCCTCCTTGACAAATTTTTAAGAAATGGCATTCTGGTCAGTTTGCCCTTTTGACACACCTCACGTATACATGTTTCGTCACCTACATCTGGAATGTTTTCAACAAGTTCCAGATTGTGCAATTGCTTCAATGATGTGTAATTAACATGACCAAATCATTTGTATCATAAAGAGGAATCAACCACAGTGCAAGAAAGTGCTTGATTTTTCACATTTTTCCATTCCAATGGAAAGCTTCTTTGTTTCATGTTGACAAACATTAGCTCCTGATTTTTTGAATCAAATATGGTACAGCCATCTCCTTTGAAAATCAATGTATATTGCTTCTCAATCAATTGACCAACACTAATTAAATTCTGGTCAATTTCAGGCACAAAAAGAACATTAGAAATGAATTTGGTACCTGATGGTGTTTGAATTGAAATCACACCTATTCCCTTAACTTCCACATGTTCTCCATTGCCAACTTTAACCTTTTATCTGTAGTCATCATTCAACTCGACAAAGATACTTGTATCTGATCTCATATGATGAGTACAGCCACCGTCTAACAGCCAAGTCTCCACACTGCTGCTAGCTTTAAAATTGATGGTTGTGAACAAGTGCTCTTCCTGGTTTTGTTGATGATTTTCATCCACTTAAGCTTGAGGCTTTGATTGCTTGTCTTTTATGCTTTTACAAACCTTTTGAATATGTCCAAATTTCTTACAACCTCGGCATTGAACTTTAGGTCTGTACAAGCACCATTTGGGAGAGTGCCCTGTCTTTTTGCAATGAACACAAGGTGGATAAGCTCAACTTTTGCTTGCACCTTTGCTGCTTTCCCCCTTCTTTCTTTCATTTTGCTGCTTTCTTGTCCCAAAACTAGTTTGAGCCTTATATCTCCCTTTAGCAAACAAGGCCCCTTCCACCTGTTCTTCTTGCCTCATCAGTCTTCTTTGTTCAGTGGCCTACAAAGCATTCACCAATTCTGATAAGGTGATGGTGGACAAGTCTCTTGAATCCTTAAGAGATGAAATCTTTGCCTTAAATTTTTTAGGCAGGCTGATCAACACTTTCTCCACAATTCTTCTGTCAGGAAAATCATCTCCCAGCAGCCTTATTTGATTTACAACCTTCAACAGCCTATAAGCATACTCCTTAATTGATTTTGAGTCTTTCATCTTCAATGTTTCATACTCCCTCCTCAGGTTTAACACTTGCATTTGTTGTGTTCTTGCATTGCCCCTGGATTCCTCCTCCAAACTGTCCCAGGTTTCCTTGGCAATTTCACAAGTGATTATCCTTGTGAAGATGGCGTCAGAAACAATAGATTGGATGCATGAGAGAGCCTTAAACTTCTTAGAAACTTCTTCACTATGTTGCTTAAGTTGAGCAATTGTTGGATTTGCTTTAAGTGTTAGTGGTTCACTTCCAGTTTCAGTTATCTCCCACAGGTCGCATGCCTTCAGGTAAGCCTTCTTTTTTGCTACCCAAAAATCATAATTTTCACCTGTAAATACTGAGGGTAAAGGTGCTGAGAAACCACTTGAAGCCATCCTTAAAACTCTCAAGAATCAGTTGGTTGTGTTGTGAAGGTCTGCTGGTTTTTTCTTGAACCTATCTCTCGTTTTTCTCTGCTTCTTCTAAGATCAGATCAGCTCTGATACCACTGATAGATAAATTGAGTAACTAAGAAGAAGGATGAAGATTTTCTAAAATAATATTCAATATATAACTTCCATACTTGGCCGGTACATTAGAAAATATATAGCAAAATTTTCATCAACCACTACCTACCTGCCATTGCCATACTTTTAGAAAGATTAAATGGCATTACATATGGCCATACTTCGATAGATTTTTCAATACACAAATACATTAAAATATACTCCAAACAAGTACTGCAAAATACACTATCTTTGGACAGCAAAAGTATCAACTAGCATTAACAATTTCGGCAAATTTTTCCCTTTTTTGGGTTTTGAGTGTGATTTTGAGCAAGTTTTTTGTAGATATAAAAAGAAAGATGGAGTTTTTCAACATCATTTTGGCTGTAAAAGCTTTTTTTATTGAAGAATGTTAAAGCTTTCAAGAGTACCTACCCTTAATTTTCCTTGATATTGCCTTTTTAGAAAGTGTAAGTTTGGATATTAGATTTTCAAACCTTTTTATTTGTTCAAGTGGCCATACTCATAGACCATTTTATGGGCTTTTTTGGTCATTTTTATAGGTAGACATTCTCTAATCATTGTGTTAAAACTCATTATTAAGTCTAATTCCTCATGTTTGTGTTTGAGATCGAGTCGAGACCTTTGATTTTGTTGTTGGAAGAGGCTTTCAATTATTTTTTATCCAAGTAATTGAAGTTTTAAATTCATTTGATAAGATGGTCACGTTATCGAGACACACTTTGGATTGGACACATTTCGAAGGCCGAGATGAAAATATTTATTTCGTGACATGTGGTTTTGCAATTGACTCTTTAATCGCTGACATAGAGTCCCAATGAACAGTAATTATTTTAACATGTAATCAATCACTTTCTTCTAAACATTTTCTTAGTAATATGTCATTTGACTGATCCAACCCCTATCTTGTTGTAAACTCAAATCTATAAAAACTCATAGTCCAATAATTTTTCTTTTGAGTAAAACCTTGAAATTAGTTGAATGCTAAATTAAACCCACATAATTAATATTAAATGCTCTATTAATACAGTTTTGTCACTCATAACTTAAAAAAAGGTTGAACCTCAATCTTGAGGGCCCCACCGCTCCGCTCCTAGAACTTTGTGAGGGAGGTAAATCGCAGGATGTGCCTCAACAGGCCAGAGAACAAGAGCTGCCTGTACACTGCGCCTACAAGAAGTCCAATTCCATGTTTCAGGAATCGAATCCCCACACTGCGACTTCCAGCAAGGCGTGAGATAACCACTCCTGTCTTTTGCACCACTAGACTATGCCCCGAGGGGCATTTTGTCACTCATGACTTAATAGTGTTAAGGGTGGAGTTGGGAGCGTGGGTTGGGAAAGATGATTTTTTTTTTTTTTTTGTATTTCTCTTTCAATTATTTTAATTAATTATATATTAAAAGATCTATTTGTCCTTTTTAAAATCGATCAAATTAAGATTAGATGTTTAACTTTTGATCAATTGACAAATTTTTATATGGGAATCTTAGAGATCCTTTCAGCGCACATTTACTGAAAAATTCAAGATGTAGTTGTAAGGATTAATTTTGAGAGTAATTGTAAGGAACTACCGCTTGAGCCAGCCTTTGCTTGAAACCTGTGGGAAGTCGAAGAAATGGTAAATCACTTGATCATCGGCCGCCGGAGCCGTTCCTTTTCTTCAAGGTAAAGTCTATCGCAAAATCCTAGTTCTTTAATGAATTTATAGGAGTGCAGCTAAAAAAAGAAAAAAAAAAACACACACACACAAGCGCATATTATTTCTATGGCGTGCTTCCTGAATTAATGAAATCTATTTACGCCACTATCCACCTGAGTTTCTGATTCTTAGTTCATATTTGTATATGAGTTGTTTGGTTCCCAAATTCGATCTAGGGTTGTGTGATTTGGATCACTGGACTCGAAGATGTCAAAAGTGTCCCCATGGAAAAGTTGGATTTTCGACACTAGGCGATTACTTTTGGAGCAGAAAGTGGTCGCCTAGCTCTCGTTGGAGCAACAGGGATGTCGTTCACCTGGCACTAGATAGCGTTCGAGTGACAACGCTTTACGAGAATTTTTCTTTTTTTTTTCACTCATATTTTGACCTAGTTTTAATCTTTTAGGTTATTTTGTAGGGTTTTGACATGTTCCATATAAATAGTAGACTCTTTATTCAAGTTTAGATATTGTTGTAACAATATTATTTTCTTCATTGGTTGTTGAATAAAATATTGTTTCTCTGTCAATCTATTTCTTGCCTTTAGTCTTTTTTTCTATATATGATCATATTCTTCATATTGTATTATTTAGCCTCTTTTGTCCCCCAACAAGTGGTACCAAAGTTGTTTTGCTTTGCATAAAGTCGTTTCAGTTCTGTCTAGGGGTGACAAACTGGCCGAGCAGCTTGCCAGTTCGGCTTGTGAAAACGAAGCTCGTGGCTCATTTACGAGCTCGTTCAAGACGAGCCACGAACTGAGCCGCTTGTGGCTCATCTTGAAGAGTGACCAAAACGGTCACTTTTTTTAGTCACTTTAAAAATAATCCGTGACCGTTAATCATTGACCATTAACGGTCACTGAAATTTGTTTTCCTTCTTCTCTTCCCCCCTCTTTTATAAATAGCCCCACATTGGCCCAGCATTTTTCATCAACTCTTAAGTCTCGTTATGTCAAGATTCTCAACACTATTTCTCTCAGTCTCTCTTGTGCTCTAAAGTCTCAATTGGTTTTTCTCAACTCCCAATTAGTCTACAATTATACAATATAATTAATTATATAGATTCATTTTTACAATTTAATCATCTTCAATTTCAATTCATTTTTACAATTCAATCATCATCCTATATCATCTATTAATCTATATTATATCTTCACAATTCACAAACTGAAATGGAACCATGCACATTTGTCCAGGGCTTGTTTGGTGCCGGAGGCGGATCACCTGTGACGCCGCAAAGTTAATATCGGAATCAATTTTTTGATCTAAATGAAGTACCAATTCCTGAAGATATTCCACATTTGGATTTGGGAGTGGACCCTAGCAATAATCTAATTGATTTGGATGACATCGATGTTCCCAAAGACCAAGAGGAACAAGAGGAGGAGGAACCCAAATTAAACATTTCCTATACTAGAAAGAAGCGAAAGGGAAAAAAAAGGCAAAATGTTAGGATCATTTTAAATTGATTTCAACTAGCTGTGTTGTCGATGGAGTACCAGAGTCTTAAGGTAGTATGTAAATACTGCCAGCAACGATTGTCATGGCAAAAAGGCATTAGTACAACCTACCTCAATGCCACTACAAAGCGTATGCGGCCAAACATGGACTTTTTCAAACCAGTCAAACACAGCTGCAATTTGGTAGTCCAAGTGCCGGTACTACAACTTCGCCCCTCACTACATGGATGTATTCAGTGGAGAACGCTCGAACATGAATGATGAAACTTATTGCTGGTGCTGAGTTGCCTCTTGTAATAGCAGACAATAAATATTTTGTCTCATACGTGAAAGAATATCTTCAACCGAGATACATTGGGGCAAGTCGAAATATTCTTCATTCAGACATAATAGATTATTTTCTTCAAATAAAACAACAATTAATTTTAGATTTGCAAAAATATGATGGTGTTATATCTTTAACTTCGAATATATTGGAGGGGATTAATAAAAGAGCTTATATAGCTACAACTTTGGTATATACATAAAAAATTATTCCGTTTAAAATTATTGAAATCCCACATAACGCTGATATATATATATATATATATATTGCAAAAGTAAAATTCGTTCTTTTATATTCGACAACGCTAGTGTTAATAAAGTAGTTATCGATAAATTATGTAGGATATTTGATGCGAACCCAGTTAGCACGGTCGCTATCGAACACACAAGAATTGGCACCGAATCCCAAGAATGCCCAAATACGATCAAGGTTTAGGATCTAATCTCCAAATGTTGAACCAAGCAGCCAAAAGTATATTAAACCAATGACTTCTTGATCACAAAGTCTCGAAATCATTCCCAGATTGTTGATTTGAACCAATAAAAGATGAACCAAAATCCAGCAAGAATGATGCTTGAAAGACCCCTTGATTACATAATTCAAAGATTCAACTCGATGTTTTGGACACTACAAGAAATAAATTCTTGATAAGTTTGGTATTATTGTTCCATCATGAAACAAAATTGAAGGAAAGCTTCGAAGACAATTTTTATTGATTCATGAATACAGACTTGTAATTGTTACAATGAAAATAATCTCCTAATTATACTAAAATACTAAGATAATGAAATAAAGAAAAATATAATTAAGAATCCTAAGAATATGGTTAAAACGTGCATAAAAATCCTAGAAAATATAAAGTTACCAAAAACAAGTATTTTCCATCAAAATAGAACTCTCTCGCAAAATGAAAAATTTTCACCCCAGAATACCTCTATGCGGTCGCATAGTAGAAATCGATGTAGTCGCATAGAACAAACATCCAACTTGAATTTTTGTTCTGCCCTATAGTATGCGGTCGCATGACTTTTTTGAGCTATGTGATCGCATAGTTCAAAACTTAATATCTCTTTCTTCTTGTGCATAATTTCGTGACGATTCTGAATTGTACTCATGAGCAAAAAATTGACACTCTAGCTTTAAGTTATGCCCTTTTTAATCCATGCTGCTCTTTTTTCCATTTGTCGCCCAAAACTTTAAATCCAATCCTCTTCGGCTCCCAACCCCAACATTAAAGTTACTCCTTGACATGTGAACTTCATTATTTTTGACCCCATAACCTCGACACTTAATTGCATGATTTTATTGGCTTTGATCAAACTCGACTTTGCACTCAGTCTCATGAATTGTACTCATGGGTGAAAATTCGACACTCTAGCTGAAAGTTATGCCCTTTTTAATCCATGCTGCTCGTTTTTCCATTTATCGTCCAAAACTTTAAATCCATTTCTCTTCGGCTCTCAACCCCAACATTAAAGTTACTCCTTGACATGTGAACTTCATTATTTTTGAACCCCGTAATCTCAAACTTAATTGCATGATTTTATTGGCTTTGATCAAACTCGACTTTGCACTCAGTCTCTTTCCGCCAATCATGGAACTTGTCATCTTCAAGATGTTGGACTCGGTTGTTCGAACATATAAATAACCATCTTCATCAACTCCTTCGAAGTATTGAACTTGGCTCTAACACTTAATTTGCATGACTTGTTGGCTAGAATCAAACTTAAATTTGCATTTGGCTTTCTTTCAACAATAATCTAATTCTTGGTAGTTTGGTGCGCAACCCGGATCATATCATTCCCTCTCTCTTCGGAAGAATTCATCATCGAATCCTGATCCAAGTTGAAACCCTTGTCTCCAATCAATGCAAGAACATGAAATGGCCCGTCACCCTTAGGATACAATTTGGACCTCTTTTGAACTCGAATATGCCTCATCTGTATGTAAACTCAATCACCATCACGTAGATCAAAGTGTGTGTGTTTCTACAGCTTCCTTTTGTAAGTCTGAGATGCTCTAAGAAGAACTTCAATTGAAGATTCATAGTGTATGTTCCTTGTCCTTGCTTTACTCGACCTAGGCAACTGTAGTAATGTCAATTCAAAAGGATGCATTTTTCCCTTTTTCCCTTTAGATTAATGTCTTCGTTCAACCCCTTGCATATGAGTTCTCTCCATTGACTCTAAAAATCCTTCATCTTCTTAGGAATCACAAAGTCAACCTCCGATAAATAAGATATTTCTAAATCAAAGCATTGTTGTTGAATTTTATCCACAAGTTGACGTCCATACTATCCTCAATTTCTGCGTTTGGTGGTATTCCAACATGATAAATTTCTGGAGTCAAGCCTTCTTTAACCTGCAAAACAGAAATATCAAAAGTAGGAAGGAAATTGTTAGTTATAGCTAAAGCCCCTTCAACTCCACTCTCCTTTTCACTTAAGCTCAATCCCGACTCTCCTTTTCCCTCCAAAGATTCTCCTCCTTCCTTAGCCACTTCTCCATTTTCATTTTTATCCTCGACTTTCTTTTCGCTCTCTTGTGTCTTGTCCCCATTTTTCTCACAGCTAACCACCTTACTATTTTCTCTCTTGCTTTCATGTCCCTTCGGATGATTAATTTGAGGATTAATAATGTCGCGAATCTCGGTCCCATTTATAATCCTACCCAGTCCTCTTGCTTGATGTACTACCTGTACACCTCGCAATAGGGGTTTTCTTTTCCCTTGGATACTTATCCCCATAACATCTCCTAGGCATCCCCATAAGTTCCATTTCTCGTCGATCCTTCCTATAATAATTTTGCGCATATCATCTCCTCATAATATGTCTCAACTCATCCCAAGTCTCATACACCTCTCACCATTCCTTCGCCTAGATGTTGTTAATTCATCCCAACCAAGTTATTTTATAATCCACGAATGAGCTCACAACCAACTACAACTCTTTCACCCTAGAATAATCATGACACTGAAACATTAACTCTATTTTTTCCTCCTATACCACGTACACTTTGGATCTTTCCTATCCTTAAACTATGGAATTGTCATCTTTGTACTACCCATACTCATACCAACACCATATCCAACATAATTGGTATCTCTTCTTTCAAGCCTATCACATGTATTTTGCATTCTTTGTAAATTAGTATCAAACAACTCATCCTCATCAATACCACAACCATATCCATACGCATCAAGTTTTTTCATCCTAAGCTCATGTCTATCCCGACTACTCACATTGAACATTCCAACACGTTGATCCTTATTAAACTCAGTCAATTTTGAATCCAAGCTAACCAATCTATCCTCCATATTCATCAATATTCGTTCAAACTGTCGCATCACCTTCTTTGACTTTTTTTCGATTTTGACTTGACTTTGACACTTTTTTTTACATAATTTTTATTTTGGCTTTTTTTTGACATTTTTTTTACTCTCCTTTTTTTTTTACTCACTGGATAGAAAATCCAATTACAAATCCGACAAATCAAACAGAAGTTGTTTTGGACACTAAATCAGCCTAAAAACTACTTTTGAAATTTAACAGGATTTAAACGAATCTAGACTTAAACAAAAATTGAAAAATACAAGAACATGAAGAACAAGAAAAAGAAAATCAAAAGGCTCGACAAAATAAAAAAAATGGATAGAACCTTGATCTTGGAGTCTGTACTCTGATATAAAATGATGCGAACCCGGTTAGCACGGCCGCTACCAAACAAACAGGAATTGACACAAGATACTAATAACGCTAAAATACAACCAAGGTTTAGGATTTAATCCCCAAATGTTGAACCAAGCAGCCAAAGATATATTAAACCAACTACTTCTTGATCACAAAGTCTTAAAATCACACTTGGATTGTGGATTTGAACCAAAAACCCAGCAAGAACAATGCTTGAAAATACCCCTTCATTACATAATCCAAATATTCAACCCGATGTTTTGAACACCACAAGAAATAAATTCTTGATAAGTTTGGTATTATTGTTCCATCATGAAACAAAATTGGAGCAAAGCTTCGAAGATAATTTTTATTGATTCATGAATAAAGACTTGTAATTGTTACAATGAAAATAATCTCCTTTTTACACTAAAATCCTAGGATAATGAAATAAAGAAAAATATAATTAAGAATCCTAAGAATATGGTTAAAAGGTGCATAACAATCCTAGAAAATATAAAGTTACCAAAAACAAGTATTTCCATCAAAATACAACTCTCTCGCAAAGGGAAAGATTTTCAACCCAGAATATCTCTATGCGATCGCATAGTAGAAATCAATGCAGTCACATAGAACAAACATCCAACTTCAATTTTTGATCTGCCCTATAGTATGCGGTCCCATGGCTTTTTGAGCTGTGCAGTCGCATGGCTTTTTGAGCTATGCGATCGCATAGTTCAAAACTTGACACCTTCTTCTTCTTGTGTAAAATTTTGTGACGATTCCAAACTGTACTCATGGACGAAAATCTGACACTTGAGAGCCGAAAGTTATGCCCATTTTAATCCACGTTACTCGTTTTTCCATTTATTATCCAAAACTTTGAATCCAATTCTCTTCAGCTCTCAACTCTAGCATGAAAGTTACTCCTTGACATGTGAACCTCATTATTTTGGACCCCATAACCTCAACACTTAATTGCATGATTTTATTAGCTTTGATCAAACTCGACTTTGCACTTAGTCTCTTCCCGCCAATCATGGAACTTGTTATCTTCAAGATGTTGGACTCAGTTGTTTGAACATATAAATGACAATCTTTATTAACTCCTTCAAAGTATCGAATTTGGCTCGAACAATTAATTTGCATGGCTTGTTGGTTAGAATTAAACTTAAATTTGCACTTGGCTTTCTTCTAACAATAATCAAATTCTCGACAGTTTGGTGCGCAACCTGGATCATATCAGTACTGCAGCCTGATTTTTGTGGTTATTTGTTTCATATTCATTGTGGTGTGTCATATTTTAAAATTAATTTGTTACATATTCATTGTTTGTGTCATAATTTAAAATTAATTATGCAAGATGGTTTGAAGCACATTAAAGATAAAATACAAAGAATTAGGAATGCACTAATATATTTCACGATCTCCCCTAGTAGAAAACAAACATTTGAGGAATTTTGTGTCAAATTTGGAGAGCAGAATTCTAAAACATTTGTTAGTGACGTAGGTCATAGATGGAACTCCATGTACTTATTATTAAAATCATGTAAAGGTTTTGAACTTTTAATAATTGAGTTTTACAGTAATAGGCATATAAGAAACGATGAAGACACTATTCTGAATGAATCCGATTGGCTTTTAGCTTTAAAAGTTAAAAGATTTTTGACAAGTTTTTATGATAGTACAAATATTTTATCTGGAATTTACTATCCCACTAGCTGTATAGTGCTAGAATGTCTTTATATAATTGCAAGGACCTTTCATAAATACAAAAATGACCCCGATTTTAGTGCAATTATATACTCTATGGAGTTAAAGTCTAAAAAATATTGAGAAGACTTATCTATGTTATTTCCTTTAGCATGCATAATGGACCCCGATATAATTTATCGGGAACTAAATATATAGTTAATCAAATCTCTAAAGCTTTAACTTTTGGCATACCTATCACATATAGAAATTTAAAACAAACTTTAAGTGAAATGTATGAATTATATGTTGAACAAATGGGTACAAATATTAATGAGTACCCTTTGCGCCAACTCATTCTGCTGAACTTGAAGAAGACAATGCTGATATATGTAATTTATTTCAAGGCATTAACATGTATATGTATGATTCAAATGCAATAGGTTTATCTTCATCTAGTAATACTTTGTCTGCTGTATCTCCATCGGCCCAAACATCAGACAGAAGTGCAAATACTTTGCCTGATAATATGCCTACAAATAAAAAATTTTAAAAAGTTTCGAAGATGTTATTGAATTTTGACGGACGTACAAATGACAATGGCTAGTAGTTTTCGCAATTGCAAAAGATTTATTGATAGCTCTGGTTAGCACTATAGCTTCGGAGTCTGCTTTTAATGCAGGTAAGAGTGTTTTGTCTGAGGTTAAGAGCCGACTGAAAGAAGATATTTTAGAAGCATTAATGTGTGTGAAAGATTGACAGGACGCTCATTTTCAAATACACGATAAATATGTCGAAATTGTATGTCGTCAAGTAAGTGATATTTAATTATAACTTTTTTAATCACAATTTGTTATTTTATAATACTATTTTTAATTATCTTTAACAAATTGTACATGTTACATGTTGTTCGAGTACGTTTTTAACTCAGTCTACTTAAAATTTAAGTAGTCAATCCCAAACCTGGATAAAAGAGGAGGGTTTATGTTTTATCTATTTTAAGAAGAAAAAGAGAAATAAAAAAAATCATTTTAATCAAATCTTTTTGCTTGATTTATTTATTTATTGTTAAAAAAACATAGTTTTTGTTTTATCTATTTTCAGCATTTTAAAAAAATGGCAAGCTCCCAAGCCTAAGCTCGGCTTGGCCCACGAGTTGAGCTCGCCCCACAAGCAACGAGCCTAGCAAAAGCTCGGCTCGTCATGAGTACGAGCCAAGCTCGTGGATAAAAGGGCCAAGCCAGCTTAGCTCAGTCCATTGCCATCCCTAGATCTGTTCGAATTATAACAAGTGTTATTAGAGCTATTGTTTGTGATTTTGTTTGAGGTTTTTGTTATCGGTGTAGCCATAAAGTATGAAATTTCACTTTTGGATCACAATATAAGATGTTCATTGTGGAAAGTGAAGATGCAAGCCGTATTGGCACAGATGGATTTGGATTATGCGTTGTTGGGATTTGACAAAATGCCCACAACTTGAACAATAGAGGGAAAACAACGAAAGGGTTGGAAGGCACTTTCACAGATTCTTCATCTCTCTAACAATATTCTTCAAGACGTTTTGAAGAAGAAGACTACCACTGAGTTGTGGTTGAAGCGGGAGCAATTGTGTGTAACCAAAAGCCTGACAAGTAAATTGTATCTAAAGCAAAGGTTGTATTATCATCACATGGTAGAAGCGAATCTTTGGAAGATCATCTGGCTGTGTTCAAGGAAATTGTTGCTAATTTGAAGACATTAGAGATAAAGTATAATGAAGAAGATTTGGCCTTAACCTTGTTGTTTTCGTTGCCCGCTTCGTTTACTTCATTTAGGTGTTAGGGAGACGATTTTGTAGTCATAATACTCTTACCATTGAAAACGTGTATGATGCTTCGTTCTCAAATGAAAAGATGAAACATTTGGTTAGATCTAAGTCCAGAGATGGAGAAGGTCTTATGGTTCATGATGATTGATGAAGAGGTAAGTCGAGGTAAAGTTTCAGCAATTAGTTTTTTTATTGCAAGAAGAAAGGACACATTAATAGAGACTGCGAAAAGTTGTAGAGTAAAGGTAATTCAAATGTGAATTATGGGAAGCAATCATATACTTCGGACAAAGCCAAAATAACTGAGGACTATTTGAATGATGGAGATCTTTTGGTGATTTTTGACACGGAATCTAGACCCGATGAGGAGTGAATTTTAGATACAACTTGTACATTCCATATGTGTCCAATTAGGATTTGTTTGAAACATATGAAATGAAGATGAAATGTATCGTCGTAGGTAACAATGAATCTTGTTGAGTAGCTGATATTGGGAGAATCGGATTGAAGTTGATAGATGGAACATGTACAACACTTGATCACGTTCGACATATTTCAATTTTGAAGAAGAATCTCATTTCGTTGAGTACTTTTGATTTGAAAGGGTACACGGTCTTTGGAGTAGGTGGAGTCTTGAATGTTCAAAGGGTGTCTGTATTGTATTGGAGGGGCAAAAGAGGTCTCGGTTATACATTTTGGAAGGTCGGACAGAATCGGTGAAAAAAGTCAACAAGAGTTTAGTACTATGATAGATATTCAGTTTGGTACAGTATTTTTGGGATTTGGCTATGGGTCCATATCGAAAAATATTACTCAGTCGAGTTTGGGATTTGGCTATGCGCCAGCTCTCGCTCGAGTGACTAGGCTGTTGCTTGCCTTGGGCTAGATAGCATTTGAGCGACTGCATCGTGCGAGATTTTTTTCACGCGTATTTTGTCCTAGTTTCCATCTTTTAAGTTATTTTCTGGGGTTTTGACATGTTCTTTATAAATAGTAGACTCTTCATTCAAGTTTAGGCATTGCTGTAACAATATTATTTTTTCTATTGGATGTTAAATAAAATATTGTTCCCCTGCCAATAAATATATTTCTTGCCTTTAGTCTTGTTTTGTATGTGCGATCATATGCTTCATATTGTGGCATATAGCCCCCATTTTGGAGAAATGAAAATGTGTGGAATAGTATTTTTTTGAAAAATATGTGGTTCAAAAAGAAGGAAAAATTTTCGATTTTTTAATATTATTTTATGGAAGATTGTGTAGTTGAAAATACGAGAGAGAAAAATGAAATTTAATAGAATTAAAATTAATGGGAACCAAATGGGGGCATAGTCTCCTTTGGCTCCAACAAATAGTATCAAAGCTCTTCTGCTTTCAATAAACTAGTTTCAGATCTGATCTAAATTATAACATAATTACTTTGAATTATCAGCAAATTTGATCCGTATCCTAAACATATAAAAGAGGCTAAAGAGGCATGGACACATGTCAAATGATGCCATCGTCTTTTTTTTTATTAACTCTATTTTGAAAATGGTTGAAGGTGGGGCCATTCCCTTCTCAGCAATTCCTCTTGTTCAAAGAAATTGATGTCAAAATTGTGCCACAACAACATCTGGTGCATGTTGTCCTTTTTTTTTTTTTTTTTTTTTTTTTTTTTTTTTTTAATCGATTGACTTTTTCCAAGTGTCATTTGTATAATTTCTAACAGACATTTTCTGTACAGGTTCATTCCCTTCTCCATACCTGTTTGTCTCTTTCTCCATCTTCAAACAACACTCTTCATCCATTCCCCACGCAAGCCCATTTTTTGCAAAATGAACCTTTCTTCTTCATCATTATTTTTGTATTTCTTTGTCTCCCACAACTCTCCCAGCTCTCGTTCTAAGGCAATAAACCCTGTCCTCTCTCGCTCTCTTCCAGAGGAAATGACGTCAATTAATTTCAACTCATTTATTGAAAACTGGTTCAGAAACCTGTAAAAATCCCATTCAACCCATAAATCTCCTGCAATCATTCTCCAAACCTCACTCCAAGACCACAAATTGTGCTTCCATTACAAACCCTTTCTCCAGAAAGCCCAAGAATGATCCAAAGAAATCCGAGAAGTACCGCCAAATGCTGGATCAATTCTACTGGAAGTGCGAGAATTTGCCGAACTACCGGTACACCTCGGAGGTCGAAAGGATTTTGAATGAGGACCCAGCTATTCAGAAGAAAGAGAACTCAACCTAGGAACAAATTGAGGAGAATGAGAAGTGGTGGGCTGATCTTCGAGCTAGCCCGGATGCTCAGTTTTTGGCTCAGGCTGAAGAGATTCGTGATAAGCTTAATGGGCTTGAGCTTAAGAAGAATTCTACTCCTTATAGGAGAGAATACAAGAAATTAAGGCAGGTACTTCGAGTTTTCTCTTTTAGTTTTATTACTATTTTGACATTTACATGTAGTTAAATATCTTTAATGAATGAAGTGTCAAATGTGAATTTGTAATGCTGTGAAGTTCATTTTTGTATCTACATTTGAGTATTGATGTATTAATTGGTTAGAATTTGTTTGAGAAGGCTATGAATCACTTTGTTAGGATTTTTAGTTGTGAATATTTTGTTTTAACCAAATTTTATAGTCGTTCTTGATTAATTCACACTAATGTTAGATAAAGATGCTTCTGGATTTGATTCTAGAATGAAACAAATCTAATAAATATTGGTGTGAGTTTTGTTTTTTTGTTAATTTTTACAGTGTTAATCTCTTTTTTTTGGGGAATATATTAATTTTTAGATTCTTTACTCAGCCTGCATGTGTTGTGTGTGAGAGAAACTAGAAGAACAAGACATAAACAAATTCAGTTACAACCTTGCAATTTGAAGATATATATATATATCTGATTCTTTTTATGCCGTTGGACCTGTGTTGATTTTATTTGGCTTTCTTTTACTTGACAACTTTCAGATTTCATTGTAACCGGAAAAAAATTGAATCATTTTTGGGGTCAAAGATAGTTATCCTTGTAATCAGTTGCTTCAAATTTTTATATAATTTTAGTTATTTTCTTTAAACATAGTAAATTGTTGACCATTTCCATGCTGACCATCCTGAAAGTTTAACCGTCTATGACAAGAAAAAGCTTAATAGCATTTGAGAATGATCTAGCATAGTGCCTCGAGACCCCATAGAAGATTGGCTAAGTGTTCTGTTTGAGTTCTTCGACTCAGGATGTTCGCATTTTTAGCTGTGGCATTTTTGTATTTGGAAAATCTCTTTTTTTGGGGGCATGTTTTGGTGTCATATTATGATGCTATGGTGATTTTGTGTATGTTGAAGGCTGTTAAATATCTACAAAGATGTAATTCTTGATGATTTTAGCCTGATTAAGTACATGATTAATAGATTTATCAATTTTCTGATTGTCTGCTGATATATGCAGTATCGACAACTTCAGTGAGAAAAATATTTCGTAATTTTTAATCACTCCTTATGTTTCATTATGTTTATCTACCTTATTGGTTGAGTTCAGTGTGTACTTATGTGCCTATATTTGCACAATGTGGGCCACTTAAAAAAAATATTTCGATTACATAATATAGAAAGTAGAATTTTGTTATGATTATCTCAAACCAAGGGTTTTGTGTGAATGTACAATCATGATTCACTAAGTCAATATAACCAGAAGTTGAAGGCAATTGTCTTCGCTTTCACTATTAATCTTCTTTATTATCCTTGTTCTTAAAATTAATAAAATGGCCTTTCTTGTACTGTGGCTTGGTTCTACTCAACTAAAAGTCTAAAACCTTTAGATTCTAAAGTATTACTCCTAAGTTGTAACTTATAATTAACATCTTTTTATTCTAATTAACCAAAATTATACTCTCAACTAATACTCACATCATAGGAAATTATCTCGAATATGTTATATTAGCCTGTCCATGAGCAAGGCAAAAAGTCTATGACTTGAGGCCAAAATTTGGTACTACCTATACTAATGGAGAAATCTATACTATTACTGCGACTACATCGCAACACCTGTAATTGTTCCATGATAAACATCCTTAACATTATTGATATATCGAATTGAAATATTCTCTCTACCACCTACAGTGGACTTCCTTAGGCCCCCCTATCATGTGGAATATCTACATAAAAAAAATTGAATAATATGTTAAACTTAAGCCAGAGGCAGGAATGTACCCGTTATGATACAACAAATTAAGATGGACACTATTCATTCAGGTGCTTTCCTTATTATAGAAGTGGATCATGCTACACTTACAAACTTTTTTTACAAAATCATTTACTTACTACTCACAATAGGAGGTGGGGATCACGAGCCGACATTTTTAAAATTCACGTGGGGGGCGCTTGTTTATGAGAATAAGTAACCCATTTTGTACACATTTGTTTGTACATATATATTTATCCTATATCCTATAGAAGTAATGTTAGATGGCTTCAATTCTTCAATTTTAAACTTGAAAATGAAATAGCAAATATATAGCCCTTGTTTGAGCTCCATTATTGAATTAATATGTTTTTCTCTTTCTTATTTTAAACCACATATTCTTCAATAAAATAATATTACATGTAAATTTAAAAAATTTTCTTTTTTAACCACCCATTCTCTCAAAAAATTACTATTCCAAAATACATATTTTACCAAATTCTAATTTTAATGGACCCAAACAAGGGCATAGAAGATGAAGTTCTGAATCAACCATGTAGTGTCTAATTGTTGACTTTGACCTAGATTAAAATATGAATTTTAATCTTTACCAAACAAGAGTTTAATAGTTAATAGTCTATTCTGAACATAAACGATGGAAAATATTGAAGTTACATATCAAATTTAAAAATTGTCGTGTATGTCCATTCAACAATCACCATACACTCGTATTAACAGTCACCAACTAACATGCAACGCACGTTTTCCTCACTAATGATAATAATAGAGTCTGTGTATAAAGAGAGTCAATGGAATGAATAATAGAGTCTGTGATAACAGTCACCAACAAACATGAATCGCACGCTTTCCTCACTAGTGATAATAATAGAGTTTGTGTATAAAGTGAGTCAATGGAATGAAAATTGTTCTGATTGATAGGAGAAAAAAGTACAAAAACAACAGTAAAAGAAGTTTTTGACACTCGTACAAATGTGTCTTTTTCTTTCTTTTCTTTTTTTCTTTTCTTTTTTTTAAATATTTGAAATTGTCATTTTATCATACTGTACTTGAGGCTCTACGATGGGTTCTCTTTCACCAATTTTACCCTCTCGGAAGCAAGGGGTTGCCCTTTTTCTCTTTTCCCGCGATTGGGTAATATCCATATGCAGTTTACATAGGGAGAAAATGTTGATCCGGTTAAACAACTGAAGAAGATTGTGTTCATTTATGAAGTAGGATGATCATATTTGGCCTACCATTATTGTTACAACCCATATTTTTTATCTAGTCAAAGTCCATAGTGGAATTTTCAAAGTTAAGTCCAATGAGGACTTGTATAAAATAAATCATTTTTATTGGGATTTGATTGACCAAATCATTTTATTTGGGTTTATTTTGCAATTGGCAAAATATGAAGGTTGAATTGGATATATTTAAAAGTTTGGAATTTATATATATACTTTAGGAAGTTTAAGGATTAAAGGTTACTAAAAAGTAAAGTTAAGGGACTTAATTTGCAATTATGGGATTGTGGACAAATTAATTCAAACCTTTGACCCATTTTTTCTCATTTCACACCAAAACACACACACACACACTACGAGAAGCAGAACCGGCCAAGAAGAAAGAAAAAGAAGAGAAAAAGAGGAAAAGAAAAAGGGAAAAAAGGAAAAGAAAAAGGAAGAAGAAGGGGAAAAAGAAAAGGAAAGGAGGTAAGGTTGATATCTTCAAGTTGGGTTTAATTTTTCCATTTGTCTTAGATGATTAAGTATGGGTTATATTAAAATTTTTAGGGTTTTATCATGTAATAATGAAATGTTAAATTTATGTGATATATGTACGATTTGGAGCTCAAGCTTAGGGATTAATTATGTTGCAGTTTTAACAAGGTGTTTAGGCAAGGAAAATTTTGGAAACCCTAGAATTCGATTTTGGGGATTTTAATTAATTAATTGTGGAAGTGATTATCTAAATGGAATATTTCATTTGGGAGTTGATTTTAATGAGCAAATGTATATTAGATGGGTGGAAATTATGGTCACTAGTTTCATTAAATTGGAAAGTAAAATTTGTTTTAACTTGGGAAGAAGGTTTTGTTGATGAATTAGTTATTAGAAAAGGGATTACAAAGTGGGATTAGCTCCATTGATCAAAAGAATATTTGGGAATTCATTCGAGCATCGACCAATTTTGGTTAAGTATTATAGAAGTAGATTTTAAAGTTTCTTAATTTAATAGTAGTTGATTAGCCATCTTGTTATGTATT
>NW_019245668.1:47271-47847 GCF_002742605.1 Olea europaea var. sylvestris
AATAAGTATTTATTTAATTTTGAAGTTACGTATTTTATAAGTTGAGTTGATAGCATGATTTTTTTAGAATAAAACGAATTTTATTATCAAATGTTTTTAAAAGTTAAATTCAATTCAATAAAATCCTTTCATTGACATATTATTTTAGTATTAAATATTTCAGTATATTCAAAGTTATTTTTAAAACCACCAGAAAGTACCCAAGTGATTTTACCCTCGTCTGCACTTGTGTGAATGTGTTTCCACAGTGTATGACTTCATATGGTTATTTTACCCACTCTGCGCTAGTGTGAATGTGTTTCCACAGCGTATGATCAGTATAGTGATTTTACCCGCTCTGCACTATTGTGAATGTGTTTCCATAGTGTATGACCATTTTATAGCGCTGCGCACGTATGATCAGAATTTCAGAATTACAGAATTTCAGAATTTAATGACCTTGCTATGTATATCGAGATTAATCGATACACGAGTATGGTTATTCAGGGTACATTTTTGGGTGTGATGTTTCAGTATTACATAGCTTATCAGATTTTAGAAATAGATTTTACAGTATTTAGTTGATTCAGTTGAAAG
>NW_019245668.1:47960-75723 GCF_002742605.1 Olea europaea var. sylvestris
ACGACCCAGAACTCAGGGAAGAGTGTTCGCAGTGACACAGCATGATGCCGATGAGTCACCAGATGTGGTTATGGGTACGTTATCTATTTTTGGCAAGAAGGCTCGTTCTTTAATAGATTCAGGTGCTACACATTCATTTATATCTTATGCATTTGCTATTTATGCGGACCATATGTCAGAATCATTAGATAGTGATTTGGTGGTAGCAACTCCTGTAGGAGATTCACTTTTAGCTAACAGTGTGTACAAAGATTGCGTGATTAGTGTGAATGATCATGAGTTGAAAGTTAATTTGATTCCACTTGATATTCATGATTTTGATGTGATATTGGGCATGGATTTTTTGTCTGTGAATCATGCATCAGTTGATTGTTTTCGCAAAGAAGTGGTGTTTCGAAGGCCAGGAGAGCCTGAAATCATTTTTAGTGGTGAACGGAGAATACTACCTTCATGTATCATATCAGCACTTGATGCTGGGAGATTGCTTAGAAAAGGTTGCCAAGCATATTTAGCTCATGTGATTGACACTCAGATCACTAAATTGAAACTTGAAGATATACCAGTGGCAAAAGATTTCCCTGATGTTTTTCCTGAAGATCTTCCAGGGTTACCTCCTGATAGGGAAATCGAGTTTACTATTGATTTGATTCCAGGGACTACCCCTATTTCACAATCACCTTACAGAATGGCTCCAGCAGAGTTGAAGGAATTGAAAGTTCAGTTGCAGGATTTAGTTGATAAGGGTTTCATTAGACCCAGTGTATCTCCATGGGGAGCTCCAGTCTTGTTTGTGAAGAAGAAAGATGGCACAATGAGATTGTGTGTTGACTACAGACAGTTGAATAAAGTGACAGTTCGCAACAAGTATCCGTTGCCTCGCATTGATGATTTGTTTGACCAACTTAGAGGTGCCTCAGTGTTTTCGAAAATTGATTTACGTTCGGGGTATCATCAGCTCAAAATTAGAGATATCGATGTACCAAAAACTACTTTTAGGTCACGGTATGGCCATTGTGAGTTTTTGGTGATGCCATTTGGGTTAACTAATGCCCCTGCAGCGTTTATGGATTTGATGAATAGAGTGCTTCGCCCATATTTAGACAGATTTGTGATTGTTTTTATTGATGATATCTTAGTTTATTCTCGCAGTAGGGATGAGCATGCTGAGCATTTGAGGATTATTTTGCAAACCTTGCGAGATAAGCAGTTGTATGCTAAGTTCAGCAAATGTGAATTTTGGCTGGATAAAGTTGTATTTTTAGGTCATGTTATCTCAGCTGAAGGTATTTATGTAGATCCTCAGAAAATTGAAGCAGTAATGAAATGGGAACGCCCTACTAATGTTACAGAAGTACGGAGTTTTCTTGGGTTAGCAGGTTATTATCGTCGATTTGTAGAGAATTTTTCCAAAATTGCTCTTCCTTTGACTAGTTTGACTCGAAAGAACTCCAAATTTGTGTGGACTGATGAATGTGAAAAGAGTTTTCAAGAGTTGAAGAAAAGATTAGTTTCTGCTCCTATACTTACTCTTCCATCTCCAGGTGAGGAGTTTGTGATTTATAGTGATGCTTCACGCCAAGGATTGGGTTGTGTTTTAATGCAAAATGGGAAAGTTGTAGCTTATGCTTCAAGACAATTGAAGAAGCATGAGTTAAATTACCCAACTCATGATTTGGAGTTAGCTGCAGTAGTGTTGGCATTGAAGATTTGGAGACATTATCTTTATGGTGAGAAATGTCAAATATTTACTGATCACAAAAGTTTAAAGTATATATTTGATCAGAAAGAACTGAATCTAAGGCAAAGGAGATGGCTGGAGTTGATAAAGGATTATGATTGTAACATTGACTACCATCCGGGGAAAGCAAATGTAGTTGCAGATGCTCTCAGTAGAAAGACAAGTTCAGCTTCTCCATCAAGTGCAGTTTATGCTTCTTTGATTTGTGAGTTCAAGAAGTTACACACTGAGTTGACAACTACTACTTCAGGGGCAATATTAGCTCATTTTCAAGTGAGGCCTACTTTGATTGATAAGGTTAGAGAAGCTCAATCTCAAGACCAGACATTGAGAATGTTGAAAGCAGAAGTTACTACTGGGTTAAGAACGGATTATATGATTAGAGATGATGGGGCGCTGTCTATGGGTAACAGATTATGTGTTCCAAATATTCCAGAATTGAAGAAAGAGATTTTGGAGGAAGCCCACAGTTCTGCTTATGCTATGCATTCAGGCAGTATTAAAATGTATCATACATTGAAGGATCATTATTGGTGGCTTGGTATGAAGAGAGAGATAGCAGATTTTGTATCCAAATGTTTTATATGTCAGCAGGTAAAGCCAGTTCGTCAGAAAACAGCAGGACTTTTACAGCCATTGCCTATCCCAGAATGGAAATGGGAACACATTACTATGGACTTTTTATTTGGTCTTCCTCGTACTCAAAATGGTCATGATGGAGTTTGGGTGATTGTCGATCGTTTGACCAAAACTGCCAAGTTCTTGCCGATCAAAGCCACTTATACTTTAAATAAGTTGGCAAAGTTGTATGTGGATGAAATAGTGAGCTCTTATGGTACTCCCTTATCTATTGTGTCAGATAGAGACCCTCGTTTTACATCTAAATTTTGGCCCAGTTTGCAGGAAGCCATGGGTACTAAACTACATTTCAGTACAGCTTTTCATCCTCAGACAGATGGCCAGTCAGAGAGGACCATACAGACTCTTGAGGATATGTTGAGGGCTTGTGTTTTAGAGCTAAAGGGTAGTTGGGATACTCATTTGTCATTGATGGAGTTTGCTTACAATAACAGTTATCACTCTAGTATAGAAATGGCTCCTTTTGAAGCTTTATATGGTCGGAAGTGCAGGACACCAGTTTGTTGGGACGAAGATGGTAAGAGGAAGTTAAAAGGCCCGGAATTGGTTGAAATGACATCTGAAAATGTGAAATTGATTAAAGAAAAGTTGAAAGCAGCTCATGATAGACAGAAAAGTTATGCGCATAAGCGCAGGAAAGACCTTGAAATTGCAGTAGGAGATAAAGTTTTTCTTAAATTATCTCCTTGGAAAGGGGTGTTGAGATTTGGCAAGCGAGGAAAGTTGAGTCCACGATATATTGGACCTTATGAGATTATTGAGCGGATTGGTCCAGTTGCATATCGATTAGATCTGCCCAATGAATTATCCCGGATCCATGATGTTTTTCATGTTTCCATGCTTCGCAAATACATTGCTGATCCTTCTCATGTTCTGGAGTTTCAGCCAATTCAGTTGAAGGAGAATTTGACTTATATAACAGAACCAGTGAAAATTTTGGACAAGAAAGTGCAAACTCAACAAAACCAGACAATTTCACTTGTTAAAGTACTTTGGCAGAATCATACAGTAGAAGAAGCTACATGGGAGAATGAGGATCAGATGCGTGCTCAATATCCTCGTTTATTCATTGCCTAGTCAGTTGCCAGTTGAATTTCGAGGACGAAATTCTTTTAAGGAGGTAAGATTGTTACAACCCATATTTTTTATCTAGTCAAAGTCCATAGTGGAATTTTCAAAGTTAAGTCTAATGAGGACTTGTATAAAATAAATCATTTTTATTGGGACTTGATTGACCAAATCATTTTATTTGGGTTTATTTTGCAATTGGCAAAATATGAAGGTTGAATTGGATATATTTAAAAGTTTGGAATTTATATATATACTTTTGGAAGTTTAAGGATTAAAGGTTACTAAAAAGTAAAGTTAAGGGACTTAATTTGCAATTATGGGATTGTGGACAAATTAATTCAAACCTTTGACCCATTTTTTCTCATTTCACACCAAAACACACACACACACACTACGAGAAGCAGAACCGGCCAAGAAGAAAGAAAAAGAAGAGGAAAAGAAAAAGGGAAAAAAGGAAAAGAAAAAGGAAGAAGAAGGGGAAAAAGAAAAGGAAAGGAGGTAAGGTTGATATCTTCAAGTTGAGTTTAATTTTTCCATTTGTCTTAGATGATTAAGTATGGGTTATATTAAAATTTTTAGGGTTTTATCATGTAATAATAAAATGTTAAATTTATGTGATATATATACGATTTGGAGCTCAAGCTTAGGGATTAATTATGTTGCAGTTTTAACAAGGTGTTTAGGCAAGGAAAATTTTGGAAACCCTAGAATCCGATTTTGGGGATTTTAATTAATTAATTGTGGAAGTGATTATCTAAATGGAATATTTCATTTGGGAGTTGATTTTAATGAGCAAATGTATATTAGATGGGTGGAAATTATGGTCACTAGTTTCATTACATTGGAAAGAAAAATTAGTTTTAACTTGGGAAGAAGGTTTTGTTGATAAATTAGTTATTAGAAAAGGAATTAGAAAGTGGGATTAGCTCCATTGATCAAAAGAATATTTGGGAATTCATTCGAGCATCGACCAATTTTGGTTAAGTATTATAGAAGTAGATTTTAAAGTTTCTTAATTTAATAGTAGTTGATTAGCCATCTTGTTATGTATTCCAGGTGGTGACGAGGAAGTTGGAAGAGCCTATCGACCAGTTTAGGTTCAGCTTGTGTTATGTGAGTGGATAAGCTTATTTTTTTTAGAAATAAGTATTTATTTAATTTTGAAGTTACGTATTTTATAAGTTGAGTTGATAGCATGATTTTTTTAGAAAAAACGAATTTTATTATCAAATGTGAATGTGTTTCCATAGTGTATGACCATTTTATAGCTCTGCGCGCGTATGATCAGAATTTCAGAATTTTAGAATTACAGAATTTCAGAATTTAATGACCTTGCTATGTATATCGAGATTAATCGATACACGAGTATGGTTATTCAGGATACATTTTTGGTGTGATGTTTCAGTATTACATAGCTTGTCAGATTTTAGAAATAGATTTTACAGTATTTAGTTGATTCAGCTGAAAGAATGAAGATTTTAGTTTAACGTATTGTGAAAGGAAATATTTACTATATATTAGTATTTAGAAAGGTGTTATAAATGTTAAAGTATAACTTTTACAAATATCCACTCACTGAGTCGCAAGCTCATATTTTTGTCACCTCATTTCTTATCAGATAGAAGGTGCGTTGAGCCATATCAAAGCCTATCGTTGACGAGTTGAGCTTCATCGTGTCCTTGTTTGTATGTCTCATTTTGTTAATTCATACAGCATATATTTTGGGGGTTAATGTATTTTGTATAAAAAATGTATTAAGTCTCATATCCATTGCCTATTTTGTGTATGTTTTGAAATGGTAAATTTTTTTTTCAGTACAACTCCTTGAAGAATTAGTATTTTGATGGGCTAGTGTACCCTATTATAAAGTATGTGTATATGTTTGGGATTTTTGATTTTATTCTCAGGTGATTTTAGTCCATTTTTCAGAGGAAACTCTGCCGAAATTTTTATAAAATTATAACAGTCAAAGCATGTCAAGTTTGCCTTGGTGGTGGGTCCGGCATTTAGCTGGTATCTACCATCGGCGCACGACACGTGTCGGATCCATTAGGGTGATCGGGACGGGTCGTGTCAATTATTTTCTTGTATGTTTGAACAAATATGAATTATATGTTAAACTAGAGAAAACATGATATTTCATGAAGAATAATAATTTCTATGTAGTAGGGTAATCATGTATCACAGCTTGAACCTCAGTTGGAGTTCTTCTTTCACCATAACTAGACTTGCAGATGAATCAGCTGAATTTAGCTCAATTTGGAACTGAATTAAAGTTAAAAAGAACTGGGGAGGGATAAACGATGAAAGATAAGAGTTAATTGAGGAGGAATTTAATTTAATTTCTTCAAATTCAGATGCATCTAGCACTTCAAAAAGCTGTTAATTTCTGTTGGTCGCCTTCTTCCTCTTCTTCTGGTTTCTTCTTCTTTTCTCTTCTTGATCTGTTCCCTCCCTTTCCCCACTTACTCCCCACATAGCATCGTATTTTGAATACTTTTACCATGTGCAAGTACTAAAATTACGTATTGAATACAAATGATGAACTTTTGCTGGAGTAAATCATCACAAACGGATATTATCTCCTGTTCATATATGAGTACAGTTGAGTAAAGGCTTCAAATCTGTTGGTCATTTAATTTGAGGTCATCATAATACGTTATATGAGGATAGTCATACTTTGACGGTATTGAATGTTGCTCTGCCAAGAGTTGCTAATACTGCATCGTTCGGGTATGTTAAGAATCGTATGAAGGTTGTGAATGATCAATAGAGGATTTGTCACTTTTAGATAGTAAGATATTATTATCCACAATTCATTCGATTAAGTCGATAATGAAATCTTTGGCCAAGATGTACTCAGAAGTCGAAAAGGAATTTTCGACTTATATTGACTTAATAGTGAAATGAAAGATATGATCGATAATCGAGATTAACACACTTTCATATTTCGTAATTGATCGGATCATATTGACAAAGAGATTACAATTTCACGGTAAACGAATGAGTTTAGTTTTCTCATACCACGTGATATTTCCCGTCACATGTATTGTCCCGACACATTACAAGATGTTAATTTGGGACGGCGAATGTGTGTTGGTGATAAATTAAAAATGTGTTTTAATTTATCAATTTTGATTAGATCAAAATAATAATTCACGTCATTAGGCATCGTGATCGAAAATTTAATGGGTCGCACATAAAAGGAGAATTGAAATATTATGATTTGTCAATTAATTAATTTAATAAGCGTTGAATAAATTAATTAATTGGGTTGGTTATTTATAGGTCCGAATTAATTAATTCACGGACCCGATTTAATTAAATATGTTAATTATATTTTGGACTGGGTCAGGTCGGGTCCGTTTGGGCTTATATAAATACGTGACTAGGGTTTTCGATTTATAGATATTCTCATTATTCTTGCTAGTACAAGAGGAGAAAATTCTGGTGACTACAATATGTTCTCTGTGTAAAATTTCATTGAAAGCTGAACAATTAGACAGCTGTGGGTGACAAATTAAGGTTGCTGGAACAGAGAAAAAGCAAATCAGTTTGCAAATTTATAAAAATGTATAACTTTTATCGCAATTCCTATCTAAACACAAATAAGATTTCTATTGGGAATTGAAATTTGTTTTTATTTCCGTTGTGCATGGTAAGTAAATTCTCAACAGTGGTATCAAAGCCTATTTTGTGTTTGTTAGGAATTGATTTAAATATTGATGAAATCAAATGTTGATTACTCATGTGTTCTTAAATCTAGAAACTATAGATTTTATTTTCTCTTCAAAATTGTTTTTGAAAACAAAAATTTAAAAAGGCGGACCCGGTGGGACTATTTGTTGCCCCCGCCACCTCCAAATGGCCTGTAGATGCCACTGCTGAGTGTAGCAGCGGCATTTGCCATTGCCAAAAGTGACAGCTAGGCAAGAGTCGGTGGGCTTTACCTCATCTCTTGTCCACTATGGGGCAGGGGCCGTGCCAGTCATCTGAAACAAAATAAAATAAAATAAAAAACTTTAGGGTTAGGGTTTGGGAAGAGTTGGAGGTGGGGGGCTTCTCATGCAATTTGTGAAATTGCAAGCCCTCGTGTGCAATTGATTTTGGGTATTGTCTTGCAAATTTTAAGTAGAGGACTTGTCATGTAAATTTTGGAGTGAGGGGCCTAGTTTTAATTTTAACTTGGGTCTAATCCCAATTTTCAAAATTGGATTTGAATTTTAGTTGGGTGTTAAAATTGTGGTTTTAATTGGGTTTGACCCATATGTTAATTTGGGCCCAAAACTAAATTTGTATTTAAAATTGAAGACTTTTATATTTTTGTTAAAATTAGATTTTAACTTAAATATTTAATTTTACCCTAAATTGAATTTTGCTTTATTTAGGAATTTTGTCTTAAATTAAAATATTAATTCAATTTTATTAGAGTTCGACTCTAATCTATTGTTAATTAAAATTTGATTTTAATTAATATTATTTCCCCAATATATATTGTAATTAGAGCATGACTCTAATTTGATAATTGAATAAAATCTGATTTTAATTATCCTGCCCTAAAATTTTAAAGAATTAGAGTTGAACTCTAATTTAAAATTTAATTTTAATTAAATACTTCGCCCTATAATTATGAAATTAGAGTTGGACTCTAATTCGGGATTTAATTAAAATTTGATTTTAATTAAATGGGCCCGCCAATTAAGTTAATTAATTAATATGATTAATTAATTAATTATTTCGATCCATTTATTTAAATGAGCTTTGACGACTATAATTGCTAGATTCTTAAGACATTGTATATAATATTAGATATTATATAGGAAACATTTATGTGATTAATGTCTATTAATGGATGATTATGGATTCGACCTTGTGGATGTGTGGAATGGTTGATTTAATTTTTGTCGCTTTATGGGCATGCGAGTCCAATTTCAATTAGGCCTGTGTGCCAACTAGTATAGGATACAGGTTATAACTGAACTAATTAAAGGCGCAAGAAAAGGAGGAAACCATGAAGATGGTACATTGAAAATGATTCAATGCTATATCCCCTAGGAATTGACCAACTAATCTTCCTCGGGAAGACTAGATAGAATAATATATATGTGTGTGTTTGTTTGCATAGTTGATGCATATATATATGATTAATTGATGAGATCATTGCATGATAATATTAAGTCGGTATTATTTTGCTTCCATCATTATAGTGAAAAACGAGAATCCTAAATCGATCTCGGCTTGTTAAGTACACTTAAGGCTGGTTTATTAGGAATATGTTTGACACTATGAAATATTTGATATTTCTGAATGATGGTTTTGACTTAACTAAAATTTATCTTTTGTTGAGAACACTTGGATTTGACTTAACTAAAATTTATCTTTTGTTGAGAAAACTCAAGGAGATAAGCTTTAGAGATATGTTAAGCTAACACATAAGATATGTGAAGATAAGGAGTTGTCAGTTTAATGATCTAGGAGTTGTAAGGAAATACAATTAATAATAATATCTACCCCAAATGAATTATTAAGGTTTCTTGAGTACACTCAAGATCTTGATATAACAGATGAGATCCTAGCTCACTGGAAATCAAATGTAGATTTCAATAATTTATTTTAAACAGTGGATGCACGTTTAATTAAAGTCCATATATGCATTACAATACGTATTAATTCTTTATTTTTTGTTATTTACAGTTTTTGAATCATGAGTAATCATATGAATTTGAGAGGCATACTGGATGCGAACAAACTTACCGGACCAAATTTTCTTGATTAGGACCGCAATTTGAGAATCGTTCTCAAGCATGAGAAAATTCGGTATGTCCTTGAGCAGCCACTTCCATGGGTATCTACTGAAAACTCCTTTTCTTATGGATTTATACCTCGCTAATCCTGTGTTGAATATCCAATATGGTTACAAAAACCTCAATAACTGGATATTTCTTTAAAAAAAACCGTCATTTTCACCACCATCTTTGTAAGTATGCGACTAAAACATAATTAGTTCTTGGTAATAAATATAAAGGTGGTTACATTGCCACCACAAATTTTATTTGATGTACTAGACATTAATTACGATTAAGCTTCTTAATATTTGCTCATTGTAGCTAATTATTTCTTTAACTTTTTTTGTCGTCGAGTTCTTATCTTGAATTTTCTATTAATTAGTACGTCTTCATCTTGATGATGATTTATCTAAAAATAATTTGTTTTCATGCTTTGAAATGAGGGAAAAAATTTTGAACTTATATTTATTTATTTTTTAAAATATGATAGGACAAGAAGTTGTCTTATGTTATTTCAACGGATTTTTGAACATAAAATTGCTGTCAAGTACAAAATGTGTTAATTGTTGAAAGTTTGAGTATAAGGATGATACAAAAAATTGTTAGGGACATAAGTGTTATAATGAATAAAGATTAAGAACCTTAATTGTTATTAAAATGTGGAAGAAGAAATAACAATCAAGGCGTGAAAATAATTACACTAAATATAACATGGTGTTTCAAATGAAGAGGCAATGAAACAAACATTTTGATAGCATAGTTACGTCTCCAGATTCTAAAAATAAATTCAACAACTTAGAACAGTAGTTTTCTATCTCAGTAAAATCATATGAAACATTAATTGTCATAACATCACACTGATCCACTTGAATTACAATCACACAAAGACACAATTTAAATAAGACAATAAAATAAAACATTGTTATAACATCACACTTACCCCCACAAAGACACAATTGAAACAAGACAATGAAATGCAAGTAAAACGGCGGTGGCTTCAAAAATCTTGTTGTAGATGTCTGCATAGCTGCTTGAAACCAATTCTTTCAGAACTATATGCTTGATTTTTTCTGACGCACGGAGTTCAGGTAAGCCATGATGATAAGGGCCAATTGAAACCATCTTAGGAGTGTAGTAATCCTCCTCCTCTTGTAACTTTCTGAATCGAAGAAAATGGCGAACTCTAATTATTCGATGCCTATCCACGAACTGATCTTCTTCGGAAAATTCATCTTCGGGAACTGGAATTTTAATTTCTTGGCTAACTGAGGAAGTGGCCTCATCAATTTCTCTGCTGTTATGTGTTGAGGAGCCATCCATTGCAATCAAGAATACGTGCAATGGTATCATTCAAAATATGGGTTTTAAGTAGGCAATGAAGAAGTATTGGTGACGAGAGATCGTGTTATTAATTGATCAACACGTCTCCTTTATCTTTAATAAAGCATAATGTTTTACACATGGTACCTGGATTTGGATTTCAAATCCTCAGTCAATTATTTCTACTATGATCAATCAAGTTTATCAATTTTAGAATCACGGAATATGTTGATTGGCTATATTGTTAGTAACGTACTTTGAGCGAAATTTTATACTTCTGTCAAGCTAGTGGTCGTCCAAATTGCACACCGAACTATTTATTTTGTTTACTGTTTTATCAAACTAAAAATGCTTACATGGAGGATAGACATTCCTACTTGTCATTGTTTTCCAGTTAAATGCCAGGAGCAAACACGAATTCAAAAGCCATGCAAATTAGGTAAGATGGACACCGAAGTAATTTTATATAAAGATATTAGAACAAAACCAGATTTTTGTTCTCGTGTTTATATAAAGATATTGGTATAAAACCAGATTTTTGTTCTCTATGGTGTCCTTGTAATTGCGTTTTCTGAGACTAATTTGAAATAAAATGAAAATTTGACGAATATTTGTTTTTAATGTGTCTGAATTTTGTGATTCATTTTCAAAATGGTGCCAAAAGAGTACTAATATGAAGCCCTGCTCGATTTCCTTCTATGTCCATCTTTTTTGCAGTGTTATAGATTCTTTACTGATTATTTACTCTTCCTCCGTTCATCTCTCACCTACTTCTTTGTCCATGAAGATTTTCTTTTAGAGAGGCATTTGTTCCTAGGTTATGAACAAAACTTTTCTTCCATTCCACTTCACTTCACTTCTAACTTTTCTCTTTTCTCTTTTTGTCTTGATCGTGTTGGTTTCCTCAACTGTTCATGTTAGAAAAAGGACAATGTCATGCTCCAGTAATTAAGGTTAAGATTCACTAAGGGACAAACTTTCACTTTTCGACTGTTAGCTTATGTGTTCTCCTACAATACTTCAATTATTCAGAGTGGGAAAAACTTTGTCATTTTGGTCATGTCAGAAATAATGCACACATTACTTGGGGATGTGGCTCTGATTAGTTATATGTTTCGTTCAAGTTTCGTCCTAACTTCAATACAAAAACTTTTCAACAATTTAAATATAGGGTAAATCATGGCTAAGGTCCCAACCTTTTTTCTGTTTACGACAGTTTATAATATTGACGGTAACTATCCTAGGAGCAAAATTTCACTAACTGAATTTTGCGATGCGTTCTCAAAATGGTGCCAAAAGAGTACTAATACGAAGCCCTGCTCGATTTCCTTCTATTTCCACATTTTTTGCGGTGTAATATATTCTCTACCGATTATTTGCTCTTCCTCTGTTCCTCTTTCACCTACTTCTTTATCCTTTAAGAATTTCTTTTAGAGAGGCATTTGTTTCTAGATTATGAACAAAACTTTTCTTTCATTCCACGTCACTTCTAAATTTTCTCTTTTCACTTTACATCTCTTGATTGTGTTGGTTTCCTCGATTGTTCATGTTAGAAAAAAGACAATGTCAAGCTCCAGTAATTAAGGCTAAGATTCACTAAGAGACCAACTTTTCGACTGTCATCTGATGTGTTCTTCTTTAATACTTCAATTATTTCAAGTGAGAAAAACGTTGTCATTTTGGTCATGTCGAAAATATTGCACACATTACTTGGGGATGTGGCTTGAATCAGTTATATGTTTCGTTCAAGTTTCGTCCTAACTTGAATACAAAAACATTTCAACAATTTAAATATAGGGTAAATCATGGCTGAGGTCCTAACCTTTTTTTTCTGGTTACGATGGTTTATAATATTGTTGGTGACTGTCTTGGGAGCAAAATTTCTTTCACTGAATTTTGCGATGCATTTTCAAAATGGTGCCAAAAGAGTACTAATATGAAGCCCTGCTCGATTTCCTTCTATGTCCACCTTTTTTATGGTGTGATCGATTCTTTACTGATTATTTGCTCTTCCTCTGTTCTTCTCTTACCTACTTCTTTGTCCTTTACGATTTTCTTTTAGAGAGGCATTTATTCCTAGATTATGAACAAATTTTTTCTTTCATTCCACTCCACTTCACTTCTAAATTTTCTCTTTCTATTTTTGTCTCCCGATTGTGTTTGTTAGGTTTTATATTGTAATTGGTAATTCTGTGAATAAAAGGAACTATATTGAACATGTAGTAAAAGTCAAGGACTTATGGTTCGAGTTTTGAAAAGGGAAGAAATCTACCAAAATCTTGTTAGCTGCTCGCCAGGCCAATGGTCGAGCGAAAATAATAGAATGTCTATCGTCCCTGCATCGTTCGAGCGAAAAGCCATCGCCCGCTTTTTGTCGAGTTGTCGCTTGAGGGACATTGATATCAGGCCAAACCCTATGTCGTGATTTTGGGGAATTTTACACGGTCCATAACACCTATTTGCCCCAAAGTATAAATAGAAGAGTCTGGGACGTGAATTGGAGAGATTGCTCATTGTGCTTCACAACATAAACACATTCTTATTATCTCTGAGATCCAAGAACACAATTCATTGGTGGAATCATACACATTGATCTTGTGATCCAGCAACCAAAGTTTTGGAAAACATCAAAGGTTCAATAATCTAAAATATCTTACTTCCTTAATCCGTTGAGGAAGAGACTCTCTCATTGGGGGGATTGGGAGAGGTGGATTGAAGTACAGTTACAAGCACAAGAACAGGCGGTTCTTGGTGTTCCACTTGGAGAGATATTCAATGTAATACTAAGAGGCTGTAGGCAAAAGTAGATTGGGTTGCAAGAGGTAGATCAGGAGGTCTAGCAGGCTAGAGGTATCTAAGATAGTAGATCGTGAGTCAGTGACAGTGGGTCTTAGTAGGTACAAGATTTGAAAATGCTTTGTATTCCCTGAACTGTCTATTGTGGATGTAACTGGCTTGATTCCAGAGTTTTTCCCATGTTGGGTTTCTCCATCAACAAATTGTGTGTTCATTATTGGTTTCCATTTTATAAACTGTGGTATTCAAACATAGGGTTAATTAGTGTGTATGCTTAATCATCTAGAAACTAATTAAAGTGACTTATTACTTTAGTTAGTACAATTCCGCACGTAATGTCAAAGTAATAAATTGACTAGAATGTAAACTCGGTAAATCTTAAAAGTTGAAGTAGTGTGTAGTGTTCTAGGCGGTTTCATAGTGTCGGTTTCTTCTACTGTTCATGTTAGAAAAAGGACAATATCATACTTCAGTAATTAAGGTTAAGACTCACTAAGGGACAAATTTAACTTTTCGATTGCTATCTGATGTGTTCTTCTTCAATACTTCAATTATTCAGAGTGAGAAAAACGTTGTCATTTTGGTCATGTCGAAAATAATGCACACATATTACTTGGGGATGTGGCTCTGATCAATTATATGTTTCGTTCAAGTTCCATCCTAACTTGAATACAAAATTTTTTCAACAATTTAAATATAGGGTAAATCATGGCTAAGGTCCCAAACTTTTTTTCTAGTTATGATGGTTTATAATATTCATAGTAACTATCCTTGATTCCTTGGAGCAAAATTTCACTCACTGGCTCTAAGTCCATCCACTTCATGGTGGTGGCCCGACTTTTAAGTAAAGTTTTCTTGCGTTATTCCCTGCATACAGGAAATAATGCACGGAATCCATACAGGTGCTGCCATTTCATAGAATCCACAAAGGCACTGCCAACGTAGCACTTGTATGGTGCACTTCTTATCATGTTTGGGTCCAAAACCAATGAAAAATTACCAAATGTTAAATTTGTCAAAATTCTGTGAAATTTTCTTGTACCTGTAGTACTACTCAATTTTCTTTTGTTTTAATTTGCTCACTTGTTATCAAACTAGCAAAAAATGTTTACGCTGACAGAAATATTTGTTGAAAACGTGATTTCAAAAAACAATTGAAGACTTTTAATATAAATATGAGATTGTGAGGGTTAAAAACGACAATATAGAAAATTAAAAAGAAGAAAGAAAAAAAATCAAAATTTCCTCGAGCCTTGCCCCACTCTTCTAACCTATGCAAATTATGTAAAATGGAACTAGGTTGTCTTTGTTTACTGTGTTGCTCATAAATGCTTTTGTTGATTGTAAATTGAAACAACATAATAATTCAACGTAATATTGTTTTAACCCGTTTAAATAAAGTGGTAAAATGATAAAACACAGAGTTAGCAGGTTTATTTATTCTTTCCTTGATTTTAATCCTGTTATAATTATCTCATTATTTAACTGATTTAATTTCCCATTGTACAGACCAGATCTGTGGGATTGATTTCCTTTACATGTATATGTATTTGTAATCATCCATGTCAATAATACAAGGCAATATCCGTCAAATCCCTTTATGGTATCAGAGCCTTCTCAGTCTTGAATAGAGTTTGATCCTTTTGACTGATCTAGCTGTGTCCTCTCCTTTCATCCTAGCAATGGAGAATGCCCATATTGCTGTCACAATACCAACAGCCTCAGCACCAGCTTTTGAGTCTGCGATTGTTTCAATATCTGCAATAACTATGGTCGAAGGTAATATGTCTTTAGCTAACGGAAACCTAATAACTCTTAATGCCTCTTCTCAAATTCCATTCAAGCTTGCAAAGAATGGTGGAAATTATTAATGACCAATCTTCTCTTTGGTTATGGACTGCTTGGGTTGTTGGTGGAACCCATCCTCCACAGAAAACTGACCCTGGATATCTTTTCTAGACTCGTCAGGATCGTCTTGTGCTCCTTGAAATTCAGGGCACTATTAATAGCACAATCAGCTTGAGAACAAATAATTGTCTACTTCTACAGATGCCTGGAACAAACTGGAAACGCGTTTTGCTAATTGTTCCAACACCAGAATACTTTCTATTATGTCCTCTCTTATGTCAGACAAGAAGAAAGGAAAGACAGTGGTTGCATATATGAGCAGGGTGAAAAGCCTTGTTGATGATCTAGCACTCATTGGGCACCCTCTGAATGATGCTCAAATCATGTCCTATACCTTGAATGGATTTGTTGAAGAATTTAAAGAATTGACTGCAGCAGTACGTGTTTGTGACACACCTATCACCTTTGCAGACCTCTATGATAAATTGCTTGACAAGGAACTATTCGCAACCATAGAGAGACATTTGAAGAAGAAGTACAAGTCATTGCACAACTGACAAAAAAATGTCATCGTCGCTGAAAAGGGTATTGTCTTGGTCAAGGAGGCCATCGGGGTGGCTACAACAATAACACTCACGGTTCTGATATCAATTCCTATGGACAGAACACTCAGCCTAAACATAAGCAAACCATTCGACAGTAGTCATCTTACGAATGAGGCATGAGTTCTTCTAATCTTCAATCATTCTTGCCTTTGTGGAATCGAAATATTCATCAGAGTAACCAAGGCCAACCACACACTGTCTGTCAATTGTGTGATAAATCGGGACATAGAACACAGACATGTCGTTCTTGTGGACAGCCCTCGTTTCATTCTTCTCGGCCCTAAGCAAATTTCGTCGAAGGAGAATCAAGTCATTCTACTAACAATTGGGTCCTTGACTCGGGTGCCACGCATCATATCACTTTTGATCTCCAGAATCTCTCTATGCACTTCGATTATGTTGGAAATGAGGATGTTGTAGTTGGTAATGGTAATAGCATCTACATCTCTCATGTTGGTTCTTCTTCACTTGATTCCCCTGCTGCCTCATTTGTAATGCCCGAAAATTTTAGAATAAAATTTATTTATTTTATATATTATATATTTACATTTTTAAAAGTTGAGGACTAAAATGAAAAAGGTTTTAAATTCCTTTTTTTTTTTTTGTTCCAAATAATTAGATATTGATAGAGCGAGATTTAGTATATCGATATTGGACTCATTTTGTAGGTCATAATTAATTAGAAGTCTTTGACTCGAGAATAAGTTATTTTAGATAAGAACACATTAAGTTAGACCCAGTTGAAAGAGAACAATAGAAATAGAATTTTATAAGTTATAATTCATTCTCTCTTTCTGCAAACGTGTAAGAATTATTAATCATTTTTTTTGTTTAATACTAATCTTTAATTATGATTAGGCTAAACTTTGGTGATTCAATCCCAATATAATTATAAAATGGTTTAAGCTTATCATTAATAACCCAATTCCTTCTTTTCCTAGAGGTGAACGTCTATTAGTTTGACTAGAAAATCATTATTTTTACAAAATCCTAATACTACTAATTAAACTCAACGTTATCCAAACCAACTCATAGTACACAACTCTTCTACTACAGTTAAACCAGAATTTAATTGTGTTTGTTGATTTCAACTATAAATATCACATGTATCCCGTTATTCCACTATAAAAATTATATGGCAGAGAGAAGTTTATAAAATCGGCAGCCATGTTAGAAAGAAAGAAAGATTTAGATGTGCCACAATATTATTTTGTTTCAAGAAATTCATTTGGTATAACGAGGTAAGATACTTTATGTGCAAGTGTTTTTGTTTCCTTATTCTTTTATATTCAATTAATAATGCATGGATTTCCAGTAGGCATTCGTTTTTTTAAGAGATATGAAATCCTACGGGATTATAAGAGGGTTTAAGATGGGTGTGTCGTTTGGTCACCGATATACTCCATAAGATCAGAGTGATATGAAGTGTAATTTTTATTGTTATATATTTGTATATGCAAACTACACGTATTTACTGGGTGTTTTCGAATACCTACTCTTACAAATTTTTACGTTTTAGTTCGGATCGATTGGAACGGTGGTGGAATGGTGATGCAGACTGCCAAGTGGATCAAAGGAAAAGAAAAAGAAATAAGTTTGCCGTCTTTAAATTTACCAATTAGTTTAATTTTATTCAAAACTTGTTAGTTGAATTAGTTAGAAGTTTATGTTATGTTTAGATATGATTTTCATGGTTTAAATTTAAATTTATGAATGTTATAGTTATTTGTTTAATAAAGAACTTTATTTTTATAATTCCGCACTTAAAATAAAGAATAGTGAGTTTGCGTAACGTTCTAGAGTTTATGAAATTTTGGGGCATTACATCATTTACATTAGATAATGTTTTATGTGCACCTTTAATAAAAAAGAAACTAATATATGCTTCCTATTTCTACAAACAAAATAATACTTCAATTGAGTTTTTCCTAACTATTTTCTTGTAAAGGATTTGAATACAGGGACATCCTTGGCGAAAGGCTGTAGTAAACATAACTTGTATGAGTGGTCATCCGCAGCCTCAACTATAAGCCCGTCCATCCATACTCCCTCAACATTAATTGATCTCTCTTCTCAACTATGGCATCAATGTCTTGGTCATCATTCTCTTCCAATTCAAAACAAAATTCTAGCTAGCAATAACATCCGTTCTTCAAATTCCTCAGCAAATAGAGTTTGTGATTCTTGTTTTTACAACAAAAGTCATAAACTATCTTTTAGAAGTTCATCTATTACCCGTAATAAACAACTTCAGGTTATTTATTCAGATGTTTAAGGTACTGCCCCAGTGACCTCGTTTGGAAATTTTCGATACTATGTCATTTTTATTGATTATTTCACAAAATACACTTGATTATATCCTCTAAAGATGAAATCTGATGTGTTTAAGATTTTTGAAAAATTTAACAAACCCATTGAAAACTACTTTCATACTAAAATGAAAACTATATATACAGATGATGGTGGACAGTATCGAGTAGTTTCTGTCCTCCTAACCCAACACAGAATCCAGCATCTTACTTCTCCACCCTATACACCTGAAAATGTTGACTCCGTTGAACGCAAACATCGTCATATTATGGAAATTGGCCTCACACTTCTCCACAATGCTGCTGCTACTCTTCATTTTTGGTCACATGCTTTCCAATGTGCCATTTATCTAATTATCAAAATGCCTACACTTGTTCTCAACCATGGTACACCTTATCACAAATTATTTGGCCATAGACCCACGTAAACTTCCCTTCGAGTTTTTGGCCATCTATGTTATCCTTGGCTTCGCTCATATAACACCCGTAAACTCAAACTCACTCATGACCATGTGTGTATCTCAATTTTTCCCTTTCTTATAATTCCTTTCTCTATTTTGATCCCATTCAAATCGTCTCTTTGTATCTAGATATGTTGTCTTCTTTGAGAAAATATTTCCTTACAAAACAAACTCATATCCTGATTTATGCATATCTTCCCAAACAATTTCAAGTACCTTTCCATTTTTACTAACAAGAATTTGGGCCAAGTCACTGTGCATGCCAAAGATGCCATTGACTCCGTCGTCTTAACCCCTTCCGCACCGTACTTACTTCCAAAAATTCCTTCGACCGATCCAATCCCTGCTTAACAAGATGTCTCAACTTTGTCTTCTCCCAAAGATGCTTTACGACACTCTCCAACACAGCTAAGTAGTTCTTTATCTTCATCTAACACGTATAGACTTATCTACTGCATGCTATGACATCAACCAAACTATTTAGTAAACTGAAACTGGTCGTCTCCCTCCTCGCAACCAATTAAACCATCTCGTATGGTCAGTCACCCATGCCCAAAATAACATCTACAAACCAAAACAACCATTCTCTCTAAACACTACTATATGCTCCCCCCAATCCCAAACAAAACCTCTATCATACACCCAAGCAATTAAACACTCTCGTTGGCGTGATGCCATGAAAAATGAATTTCTTGCTCTTAAGGAAAACAAATCTTGGTCCCCTGTTCCATTTTCTCCCATACAAACTATTGTCAGGTGCAAATGGGTTTATAGAATCAAAAGGAACATGAATGGCTCCGTTGTTCGTGATAAGGCCGGTTTGTGGCAAAGGGGTTTCATCAACGACCCGAACTTGATTTTATGGAAACCTTTGCCCCAGTTGTAAAACCAGCCACCATTCGCCTTGTCCTCACTATTGCCATTACTCGTGGTTGGGTTTTAAATTAAATGGATGTTAATAATGCCTTCTTTGAAGGCACTCTATCCGAATGTGTTTTTATACAACAACCTCAAGGATTTGTTGATCCTCGATATCCTTCTCATGTCCGTAAATTACTTAAAGCAATTTATGGTCTTCGACAATTTCCTCGGGCATGGTACAATGAACTTCATTCCTTTCTTCTAAGAGTGATACATCTCTCTTCATCTACAATTCAGGAACTCGCATCATATACTTGCTTATGTATGTTGATGACAATATACTCACCAGCAATCACCCCTCAACTCTTCATAAATCCACCAGTAAGCTCTCCAACAGGTTTTCTCTCAAGGATTTTGGAAAGTTCAACTACTTCTTGGGCGTTGAAATCACTTGGTCCTCTGATGGCTTGTTGATCCTCGATATCCTTCTCATGTCCGTAAATTACTTAGTACCCTATTCTCTACTTCAGAGACACTCAAACTTGATGATGGTTCCCCTGGATATGATCCAACTAAGTATCGTCAAGTTCTTGGCTCCCTTCAGTATCTTTCTTTTACACGACCTGATGTTACCCACGCTGTTAACAAGTTGGCTCAGTTTATGCATAACAACCTCTACCAATTAGCTTGCTGTTAAACGAGTTCTTCGATATCTCAAGGGAACTTTTCATTATGGTATCTTCATTTCATCTCAATCTCATCTTGCCTTCATGTTTTTTGCCGACGCCAACTTGGCTAGTGAAATTGATACACGTCACTTTACATCTATCTATCTTGTATTTCTTAGCTCCCATCCTGTTAGTTGGAGTTCTAAGAAACAATCTACCATAGTCTACTCCTCAACCAAGGCCGAATACCATGCCATTGCTGTTGCTACTACTAAAGTGAATTAGCTCACCTGCTTGCTTCGTGAACTCGTTATATCACTTCCAGCTCTTCCAACAATCTACTGTGACAATGTTGGAGCTACTTACTTATGCTCTAATCCTATCTTCCTCTCACGTATGACGCATATTGCCATTGACTTTTATTTTGTGCGTGATCAAGTTTCTCGCAAGTTGCTTTTTTCACATGTTCATACTACAGACCAACTTGTTGACTCCCTCATTGAACCTTTAGCTCGAAAGCAGTTCCTGATTCATACGTCCAAGCTTAGTGTCCTTTCTGGACCCTTACGCTTATGGGACATAATAGAACACAAAGTTAGCAAGTTTATTATTAAAGAGTTTTATTCTTTCATTGATTGTAATCATATTATTATTATCTCCTTATTTAGTTGATTTAATTTTCCATTGTACAGACTAGATCAGTGGGATTGATTTAACTAGATTAATGGGATTGATTTCCTTTACCTGCGGGTATATTTGTAATCATCCGGACCATGTCAATAATACAAAGCAATATCCATTAAATCCCTTTATAAAGTTGTTTAAACATTTTGTCAAAACAAACAAGAGTACTAAGATAAAGTCTCACCGTCGACATCTATAAAAATGATGGACGCGTTAGGCTCTTAACAAGATATATCAGACGTGCAAATAAAGAAAATGCTTGACCATCCAATGACTACTTCCTTTACTCCAGCTTCCTCTCTCTACATCTATCTTTGTTGCGCGAGCAACACACGTAAACTTGATGCTAGATGGGAAAAGTAAAAATGCAACAAGGCTCTGATAGGAGAACTAGTTGATACTATGCGAATTCGTTGATGGCAGGTGACAAAACCGAACAATGGTCTGACAAGAGAATTAGTTGATCGCATGCGACCAAACCCAACAAGGGTTTGGCATACTAATAAACCTAACAAGGGTCACTAGTAGGTGGCACATGAACTAGTTGATATTAAGCGAACTAGCTGATGGCAGTCGTTGGACCACCGACTTGATGGCAAAACAAAAACCATTAAGGGTTTTGCTTGATCTTAGGTGAACTAATCGATGGCAGGCGACAAAGCCCAACAAGGTTCACTAGTCGATGTTAGGTGAACTGTCGATGACAGTTTACCTAGCTGGTATTGCTTTAGAAAACTGAAAAGTGAAATATGTACATAATATCCTAATTTTCAAGTAGATGACGTACCATTGTTTAACAAACCTCTTGCATTCGTTCTACGTTGATTTTGTTGGTATTCTTGGGATAGCGATAGATATAATGCCAAAAAAGATAGTCTAGGCAAAAAGCAGAATCTCACATTCAAAAAATGGTTTTGTTCAATGAAAGGCTAATTTATACTTTGCCCTTTTATTTCCAGCTTACCTATGTTTCATGGGGTGCCTTTGCTAAGTAAAGTTGCGGTCCTTGACACCATGTCATTCACTATTTGTTGATACTATACGTGCTTGTAGGTTGGAAATTGTAATGCTAGAATGTGGAACAAATTTGTAGACAACGAATGCAGTACAGTCTCAGTTATTCTTAGTGGAAACCAGTTACTCCTGGAAGAATCTAAGGGTGTCATCTTTTAACTTGTACCCATATCCAGTTTTTATTATAAAGATATGGTAATAGCACTAATAAGGACAGCTTCATTAGGCATTGCTATATCAACAAAGGCTAACAACTCTATTATCATCAATCCTTCTTTTGAAGGAGTTCATATCTAAAACGCCTTGAGTTTGATCACCTTCTACTCAAAAATCGTATTTTCCTACAATATATCGTTTAATATATTAAGACTTGGGATCCATCTTAATAAGGTCAACCTTATTAAGAGGAGTGACCCAAGATCTATTTAAGTTGGTCAATATTTCGGTATTTAATCGATGTGGAATTTATTCCCTTAACATCCCCCGCAAGATGGTGACTCTTTTTGAGCAGACCAATCTTGAAATCCATGTGCTCATTTTTGAGACTTAATCGGATCGAATAGCTCGTTGGAGCTTATTGGACTCTGATACCATATTAAGACTTGGAATCCATCTTAATAAGGTCAACCTTGTTAAGAGGAGTGGTCCAAGATCTATTTAAGTTAGTCAATATTTCGGTATTTAACCGATGTGAGATTTATTCCCTTAACATAATATAAACCCACTCTCTCACAAGTTTCCTTTCTCTGTCTTCGAATTTGACAATTTTTAATAGTTATTGAGAATGTGGAAAGATCGGAATATATCATATCTGAAAAAAATTGCATTATATCAATATTGGTAAAATTACATCCTCTAGCAAAAAAATTAAAAATGAATCATAGATATTTCATCTGAGGTACATAACTTTTCTTTAACTTTGCGTTTAATCTCGCTAGTTTCTCTTTTGTAATATAACTATAATTATTTTACTTAATTAATTCTTCTAGAAAGAACTCTACTTTTTTGGCTCAAGGGAAAATGTAAAGATAGAAATTCCAAGGCACAGAGACGCACTTTCGCTCAGAAAACCAGAGAAATCATCCAATCAAGAGTCAAGGGTGATAAGAGACAAGAAGAAAAGGGAACCAATGGTTGTGCAATGATTGATTCATTGCATTGGCGTGAGTGATGTCACAGCAGCAATGGTGGTTTTCTTCTAGTGTTTGTGACTGAGAACAGTAGCAATGATCTCTATTTCTGTACAGGAGAGAGAGAGAGAGAGAGAGAGAGAGAGAGAGAGAGAGAGAGAGAGAGAGAANAGGGGAGAGAGAGAGAGAGAGAGAGAGAGAGAGAGAGAGAGAGAGAGAGAGGGAAAAGATTTAGGGTTTGTGGAGTAGGGGGTGGGGATGGGTGTGTATATTAATTTTAAATATAATATTATTTATTATTAAAAAAATTGATTAGCATCTGATTTTTGTATAAAAATCTTTTAAATTTTACTTTTGAAAATTGATCTTAAAAAGTAGTGTTTAGTGTAATTTCCACTATTATCATTGTCTCACCTTGGATAGAAATTGGTATCACAACCCAAACAAATCTCTACCTTTATGCCAATGATAACATAATCATGACTCAAAGTAAAGACAATACTATAGTAATTAGGGTCAGCTTTACTCCCTTCATTAGCATCATGGAGATGACTACCTGCAGTGAAACAAAATTACCAAGTATTAATTATTAACATTTGTTAATAAGACTTACACTTGTTTAAAGGTAGTACATTTGTCCCATATGAACTGAATTTCACTGGATAAAATTTTTTTCAACGGATACAGATTCTTTAATTATTATGTCTCTAATGAAATGCATTCTAACATTTATATGTTTAGTTCTTTCATGAAAGACAAATTTTTAGCAAAAAACATCCTCATCATTTTCACTTTTGAAATTTGAATAAAATTTGAAGTTTTGGGATCAAATTCTACACTTTAAAAATTAAAAGAAGTATATGGAAAGGATAATTAGCATAGAACGTCCTCATCAATTTCACTCATTGCACAAAACAACTCTATCATTTCAAACATGCATTTCCACCTTTCTCTCAACCTTTTCTTATGGAATTGGTTATTTCCATTTTATTTCGTCAATTCCTTCCATAACATATGAGTAATTAGAAAAAAAGTTCATATCATTTTCCTTCATTGCGAAAATTGTCTATATTGTTTCAATTTCATGAGTGGGGCATTAAAACGACCTTTCTTTGTACAAAAGGTTTCTATCTAGCATCTCCATTAAAGTATTGTAAATAACTAATTTACCCTTATTTTTAAATAAAAATAGAAAAGAAAAAACAATTAGAGTTCAAAAATTATTAAAAGTACAAACGAGTCTTTTGTATAACAATTAAAATATACCAACAAAAGAAAAATATTTCATCTTTCTAATTAACTTCGTCTATCCATACACCACCACCACCACCACCACCACCACCAAAGTAGTTAAAAAGATAATTAAAATTCTAAAAAAATAAGAAATGAAGCAAAAAAAAAAAAAAATAAAGCTAAAAAGATCCCCTTCTCGATCCAATCCGTGATTCAGCCCAAAAAAGCCCGAGCCAACTCCACTCGAGGTTTGGGTCGAGCCCTATTTTAAGGCGCTGGGCCGAGCCCAAGCTGGCCCATGTGGCTTACCGCCACGAGCTCAAGGGCCTTAAAAAAAAAAGGGTTAAAGACAGCAGCCTGTTGCCTTAAAAAAATAAAAAAAATAAAAAAAATCGAGCCTACTCGATTTGACTTGGTAAGGCCCAAGCCTAGATTACTTGGTCGGGCAAAAGCTCAGCTCGTCTCAAGCGTCTCGAGTTTCGGCTTGCGAGGATTTCGCTATTTTCATGTTATCGATTTTTTTTGCCAATATATTTTTTTATTTTCAGTGGAGTTACAAAAGTTCTCGATAGATTTAGTTACTTTCTACAAATTCTTATTTCTATATTATTGTTGGTATTCATATATACCCACTGCATCAGCTTTTAAATTTTACTCTGGTTTTATTTAAATTTCTTTTGCCTAACAAAGTGATGTAAATGGGATTTTCTTCCATATGAGGGTTCATTTAAGATCTTAGTTCAAACACCGATCCTAATTGTTCTAATTCAAATCTAGCTAAGAAGAAAATGTGTTTTTCCTTTGAAAGATGATTTTTTTTTTTTGTTAATATATTTTAAATTATTGTAAGTGGGACTCATTTTCAATTTATTTATTTTTTAAATTTTAGGACTTTGACTGCAATTATTTCTTTTTTAATTCTTTTTTTCTTTTCTATTTTTATTCAAAGAAAAGCGTAAATTATCCATTTTACAATATTTTAATGGAAAAAATAGACGGTAAGGATATTTTGCACAAAGAAAGATCATCGTGAGAGTCCAAATACTAAAATTTGAAACGATAAGGACGATTTACATGATTGAGGCAAATAGTAAGGATGGTCTTGCCTTTCATTTTTAGCACTTTTCACCTTTATTTACATATTTCATTATGAAATGACGAATATATTCTCATATTTAAATAAAATCAAAAGAAAACAAAAATAACGAACTAATTGCAACCATAATCCCAAAATTTCATGAAATTACAAATGAATCACAAATATATAATTAAAAATCAACACTCAAAAAATAAAAATTACTTTATCTCCCTCCTTTCTCCAATTGAACTTTTACCCAAAGTTCTATAATGCAGACAAAATACCCTTTCTTAGGGATGTTAAATGGGCCGAATGGCTCCTGGGTGGCTTGGGCTCGTCAAATGACGAGCTCGAGCCCGAGCTGAGTAGGGGCTCAATCCCACGAGCCGAGCTCATGGACTCATCAAAAAATATGATTTTTTTTTTAAAAAGGTCCAAAATGTGCAAATTTACTTTAAAAATAAAAAATCACGAACTAGCGAGCAGTTCGTGGGCTCGGCTCGGCTCGGCTCGTGAGCTCGTGGCTTGTGAGTTCAGCTCGCCCGAGCCAAGTCGAGCTCGTGGATTAAAGGGTCGGCTCGGTTCATTGCCATGGCTATCCTCTCCTCTAAACCGTTTACTTTTCAAATTGAAATCTTTCCAATTTTTCATCTCCTCTGTAATACAAAATGGCAAGAAATTTTTTTACAGCACTAGTCTTCTTTTCATTCATATTATTAACAACAAAATCCACACCATTAGATTCCGAATCCCTTCCATCATCTTCAATATACGACGTGTTGGAATCCCGGACTCTCAATTGACATTTTCCCTAAGGGCATTTCAAATTTCACCCTCGATCCCGCTTCACGCAACTTCCAGCTCAATTTGTTGTCCCTTGCCAATGCAGCATGAAATACGAGACCACGGTTCAATATGAATGTGACATTAAGGGAACAATTGTGTATGTGCAGATTGCTAATTGATCGGGTTTAGCAGCGCAGGAATTGTTTCTTTGTGTTTTGCGCAGATAGTCACTAACAATTAAAAAGAAAATCAGATGATTGTGTAAGGAACAAACCTTTTGAGACAAAGTCCCAAAAAGGGGTGTTTTATTGGCGATGACTTTACAATTGGAACTAAATAGAATGCCTCCAAGGGGCGCAAGCACACGAGTACTGAAAAGAAATGTTTTAGTCTAAACTAAGAAATTGAAATTACATATTCTCTATTTGAGAGTGTTTGATTCGGGGTCCTTTTGCTCTATGTCTTCTCTTCCTTTTATATTCCCTTGATGATTTCTTTGTGATCAACTGCTTAGAAACTGCTTGATTGCATTATAACTACCCACTTTCTTTATGGTTGCTAATTTGTCGTGGAGCTGCTGTCTCTAACTGTTGTCACTACTCTTTGTCGTTCAACCATCTTCAACTGAACTCCTTGAATCGTGGAACGTGATAAGGATACTCAATAACTATTTCAATAACTGCACTTCTGGATATCCATAACATCTTATGTTTGCTAAGATCCTGGGCGATTCGAAGGTTTGGGCGAGAATATGGTCATAGCTCTGGGCGACTGTAAGGCACTTTATTCGCTCAGATCTTGGGCATCTTGCAAGCTTGGGTGATGATGTTATTGTGTTCGTGGGTTTCCACTGCATTCATTAATAACCCTATTTGGGCCTTTATCCTGAATTGCCCAGTTGGGCTTCATTCTTTGGGCTATTCGATTTGGGCTGCATTTTTAATGTCTCAACAATTACCCCCAATATGGTAGAATTAATACCAATTATTAATCTTTGCCGTATTTACTTTGTGTTTCCCAGCAACATTTGAAATTCTCAAGAATTTCAATCATTATTTCTTTCCATAGCCTGAAAAAGTGCGATGCTACAAACCCTTATAAACCCCAAAGACACGCCATTTCGTTGTACCACTAAATCACGCCTCATTATTTCGCGCTTTTTTCTTACCATACAACTGTTCATCTTTTTTCTTTTCTGCTACGTTTCTCTAGCAAACTTTAACAAAACTGTATTTCTTCCTCAATGGTTGCTCCACAAACCCAATCTGACGACTCCTTTAGCTTCGAAGATTTTCAGAAAATCCTTACTCGGCCATATGTAAACCTGAACTTCCTTGCACCAGCCAATGCCGAACTTAATGAGTTCCATCTGGGTCCTTCATTTAACAACGCCGAAGCCGTCGAACAAGTGGCTGTGGGCCAGCTGTTCCCTTGTACTCAAGGCCCTCCATTCCTGAACTCTTTGCCATTGAGGTTGATTTGCGAAAAAGGTATTCGCACTTGGCCTAAAGCTGATGTTATTTTTCATAGATGGCATGCACGTCTTGTGAATTATGGCCCTACCAAAGCGATTTTTGATCGTGCTAGGATTTCAGACTTATTAGAAATCACTCTTCAACACCCAATTTTCGATTCAGTGCTTTTTCTTATTGCTTTGAGTTTTTGGTCTTCTGAATATAACACCTTCGTTTTCCCTCTTGGTCCCATGTCTATTACTTTAAGGGACGTTGGAGCCC